>NW_026732496.1:0-130000 GCF_028476545.2 Physella acuta
CTCCCCCCCCCACACACACACACATCATCTCTGGCTCTATGTCTCCCCCCCCCCACACACACACATCATCTCTGGCTCTATGTCCCCCCCCCCACACACACACATCATCTCTGGCTCTATGTCTCCCCCCCCCACACACATACATCATCTCTGGCTCTATGTCTCCCCCCCCCACACACACACATCATCTCTGGCTCTATGTCTCCCCCCCCCCCCCCACACACACACATCATCTCTGGCTCTATGTCCCCCCCCCACACACACACATCATCTCTGGCTCTATGTCCCCCCCCCCACACACACACATCATCTCTGGCTCTATGTCTCCCCCCCCCCCACACACACACATCATCTCTGGCTCTATGTCTCCCCCCCCCCACACACACACATCATCTCTGGCTCTATGTCTCCCCCCCCCCCACACACACACATCATCTCTGGCTCTATGTCTCCCCCCCCCCCCCCACACACACACATCATCTCTGGCTCTATGTCTCCCCCCCCCACACACACACACATCATCTCTGGCTCTATGTCTCCCCCCCCACACACACACATCATCTCTGGCTCTATGTCTCCCCCCCCCACACACACACATCATCTCTGGCTCTATGTCTCCCCCCCCCCCACACACACACATCATCTCTGGCTCTATGTCTCCCCCCCCCCACACACACACATCATCTCTGGCTCTATGTCTCCCCCCCCCCCACACACACACATCATCTCTGGCTCTATGTCTCCCCCCCCCACACACACACATCATCTCTGGCTCTATGTCTCCCCCCCCCACACACACACATCATCTCTGGCTCTATGTCCCCCCCCCCATCATCTCTGGCTCCCCCTCCCACCCCCCCATCATCTCTGGCTCCCCCTCCCCCCCCCCCCATCATCTCTGGCTCCCCCTCCCCCCCCCATCATCTCTGGCTCCCCCTCCCCCCCCCCATCATCTCTGGCTCCCCCTCCCCCCCCCCCCCCATCATCTCTGGCTCCCCCTCCCCCCCCCCATCATCTCTGGCTCCCCCTCCCCCCCCCATCATCTCTGGCTCCCCCTCCCCCCCCCCATCATCTCTGGCTCCCCCTCCCCCCCCCATCATCTCTGGCTCCCCCTCCCCCCCCCCATCATCTCTGGCTCCCCCTCCCCCCCCCCATCATCTCTGGCTCTATGCCCCACCCCCATCATCTCTGGCTCCCCCTCCCCCCCCCATCATCTCTGGCTCCCCCTCCCCCCCCCCATCATCTCTGGCTCCCCCTCCCCCCCCCCCATCATCTCTGGCTCCCCCTCCCCCCCCATCATCTCTGGCTCCCCCTCCCCCCCCCATCATCTCTGGCTCCCCCTCCCCCCCCCATCATCTCTGGCTCCCCCTCCCCCCCCCATCATCTCTGGCTCCCCCTCCCCCCCCCCATCATCTCTGGCTCCCCCTCCCCCCCCCCATCATCTCTGGCTCCCCCTCCCCCCCCCCCATCATCTCTGGCTCCCCCTCCCCCCCCCATCATCTCTGGCTCCCCTCCCCCCCCCATCATCTCTGGCTCCCCCTCCCCCCCCCATCATCTCTGGCTCCCCCTCCCCCCCCCCCATCATCTCTGGCTCCCCCTCCCCCCCCCATCATCTCTGGCTCCCCCTCCCCCCCCATCATCTCTGGCTCCCCCTCCCCCCCCCCCCCATCATCTCTGGCTCCCCCTCCCCCCCCCATCATCTCTGGCTCCCCCCCCCCCCATCATCTCTGTCTCCCCCCCCCCCCCCGCATCATCTCTGGCTCCCCCCCCCCCCCCATCATCTTTGGCTCCAGAAATATTGACCACCCTGTCAATAGTTCCAGACGTAAGGTGCATCTGGACTTTACACGTCGAACTTTGAAAACTACGAGAGTGAAATCAAAATGGCCGCCCCGGGCTACAGTCAGCAGACGTGTCAAGTTTTAGAGGTTGACCCGGGGGTAATTGATGGCGCTTCCAGGACCAGTTTCAACATCAATGTGGGCATCATAGCCAGAGTACATTACTTTAGCGGAGACGCCAAATGTTTTATTTGGCATTGTAGAGTCTGATATTTTGTCTGTTGTGGTATTTTGTCTATAGTGTCTGATATTTTGTCTTAAGTCTGATAATTGTCTGATATTTTAAAATACTGTTAGCACCAAAAGATGGTCTGACCAATGGTAGCAAAATATGGTCTGACCAATTGTATGACCAATGGTAGCAAAATATGGTCTGACCAATCGTATGACCAATGGTAGCAAAAGATGGTATGACCAATAGTAGCAAAGGATGGTCTGACCAATTGTATACACAACTGTTTTATAGATGTCCTTTTGATCTTTGAGTTGACACATGTTGGCCACTCTATTAATAGCCTACGTGCATCTTAATTAATTAAATAAAACATACTGCGGCTAATTAATTGAAACAAACTGCGGCTAGTTATTGAAAGTAAACGGTTAAATTAGTTTGAATTTTCCTCTACTCTACTTCCCCTTCATGTCTCCCAAAGATTGAATCAGCCCTAGAGTACTCGACCTCATTATATGACGTCACTTCCTGCCCACAAGACTGGGTCAATCTACTACCACGTGACCTGGTCAGGGCTAATGAACATAAAATAAATAATTAAACCGGAAACAGCCGGCTTGAAGTTTGTTTTTCCTGCCTGTTTGTTTTGTTCTTGACGCCATGACACTGGAGAAAAAATCCACGACAATTAAATGTCAACCAGTTGTTGAAACTGTTATACAATAGTCTGTTGTCTGGGGAACTTTTGCTGAGTGCGTTGTAGCCTCGGCTTTTCTAAATCACACAACACAATAAGACACGACACAACATGACACAACAGACACGATACAACACGACACAACACAACACAACACAACACAACACGACCTAACACAACATAACACGACACAACACAACACGACACAACACAACACAACACAACACGACCTAACACAACACAACACAACACGACACAACACGATACAACAACACAACAACACGACACAACATAACACGACACAACACAACACGACACAACACAACACAACACAACACGACCTAACACAACACAACACAACACGACACAACACGATACAACAACACAACAACACGACACAACACAACACGACACAACACAACACGACACAACACGACACAACACGACACAACACAATACGACACAACACGACACAACATAACACGACACAACACGACACAACACAATACGACACAACACGACACAACACGACCTAACACAACACAACACAACACCACACAACACAACACGACACAACACAACACGACACAACACGACACAACACAATACGACACAACACGACACAACACGACCTAACACAACACAACACAACACCACACAACACAACACGACACGACATAACACGACACAACACGACACAACACAATACGACACAACACGACACAACACGACCTAACACAACACAACACAACACCACACAACACAACACAACACGACACAATACGACACAACACGACACAACACGACCTAACACAACACAACACAACACCACACAACACAACACGACACAACACAACACGACACAACACGACCTAACACAACACAACACAACACGACACAACACAACACGACATAACACGACCTAACACAACACAACACAACACGACACAACACAACACGACATAACACGACCTAACACAACACAACACAACACGACACTACACAACACGACACGACATAACACGACACAACACAACACGACACGACACGACACAACACGACACGACACGACACAACACAACACGACACAACACAACAGGACACGACACAACACAACAACACAACACAACACAACACGACACAACACAACAGGACACGACACAACACAACAACACAACACAACACAACACGACACTACACAACACGACACGACACGACACAACAACACAACACAACACAACACGACACAACACAACAGGACACGACACAACACAACAACACAACACAACACAACACGACACTACACAACACGACACGACACGACACGACACAACACGACACGACACGACACAACACAACACGACACTACACAACACGACACGACACAACATGACACAACACGACCTAACACAACACAACACAACACCACACAACACAACACGACACGACATAACACGACACAACAGGACACGACACAACACGACACAACACAACAGGACACGACACAACACGACACAACACAACACGACACAACACAACACGACACAACATGACACAACACGAAAGTCGCTTGAGGATGACAGGCAATTTTTCAAATGGAGAGACCATTGTCTCCAGACCATTGTCATTAACAAACTGACCACACCCAACCACAAGTTTGAAGTGTTGAAACGGCTCCTCTTTAAAATATTTTTACATCCTGCATAAAAAATCAATATTTTTGGATACTCAAAAACTTAATTGCGCGACATTTTTTGAGACGCCAATTTGTCAAGAGACAAAAAAATGTCCTCAAGTATGTTTTAAAGTTGGGTCAAGCAATTCCAGCATGAACTGACGGTGTTGTGCTAAAGGTGGTTCTACCGCCCCCCCCCCCCACTATACTCCACCATACCCTCCCCTTTAACTCCACCATACCCACCGGAAAGAAGACATACATCTGTTGGTAGATCTATAAAATTCCTGCCTTGTCACGAGTTAAAGATATCTGCCACAAGCCAAGAGATTTAAAGGTGGTTTACAGGTCCAAAATAATCCAACGTAAAAAGGGCGTTATTTTAAAATAGAACTCTCGTAAGTATGATAAGTGGGTTTCAGCTAGACAGCGCTGGCTACTCAGAGAAAACCCACCAGTTCAACTCTATGTATGTTAGCTAGACGGCCTGGCTACTCAGAGAAAAGCCACCAGTTCAACTCTATGTATGTTAGCTAGACGGCGCTGGCTACTCCAAGAAAACCCACCGGTTCAACTCTATGTATGTTAGCTAGACAGCGCTGGCTACTCCAAGAAAACCCACCGGTTCAACTCTATGTATGTTAGCTAGACGGCGCTGGCTACTCCAAGAAAACCCACCGGTTCAACTCTATGTATGTTAGCTAGACAGCGCTGGCTACTCCAAGAAAACCCACCGGTTCAACTCTATGTATGTTAGCTAGACAGCGCTGGCTACTCCAAGAAAACCCACCGGTTCAACTCTATGTATGTTAGCTAGACGGCGCTGGCTACTCAGAGAAAACCCACCAGTTCAACTCTATGTATGTTAGCTAGACGGCGCTGGCTACTCCAAGAAAACCCACCGGTTCAACTCTATGTATGTTAGCTAGACAGCGCTGGCTACTCCAAGAAAACCCACCGGTTCAACTCTATGTATGTTAGCTAGACGGCGCTGGCTACTCCAAGAAAACCCACCGGTTCAACTCTATGTATGTTAGCTAGACAGCGCTGGCTACTCCAAGAAAACCCACCGGTTCAACTCTATGTATGTTAGCTAGACAGCGCTGGCTACTCCAAGAAAACCCACCGGTTCAACTCTATGTATGTTAGCTAGACGGCGCTGGCTACTCCAAGAAAACCCACCGGTTCAACTCTATGTATGTTAGCTAGACAGCGCTGGCTACTCCAAGAAAACCCACCGGTTCAACTCTATGTATGTTAGCTAGACAGCGCTGGCTACTCCAAGAAAACCCACCGGTTCAACTCTATGTATGTTAGCTTTAAGCTGGGATTAAACTTATTTCTGAACGGCCATCTTAGCAAACTCCAGCGGGAAAACCCGAATTCGAGGTTTGTGAAAGTGAAAGTAGGAGATCTCAACGGATCAATGACTCGGGGGATTGGCTAAACTGTTGCATCATGGGACGAGACTTCACATCAAAACATCCGGTTTATTTATCTTGGAGGCCATTACATTTTTAATTAGGTCTGTGGGTCTTCTCTTTCACGTGCGCGCTGTTTTGTTGTCGTCAAACAATTTGTTTATCTGGAATATTTAGTTCTGGTGTAAGCGGTTTTTAATAGTGTAGCTTACACACCACTGAATGGTGTCATGTTCACACTGTTAGATGGTGTCACGTTCACACTATTAGATGGTGTCACCTTCACACTATAAGATGGTGTCACCTTCACACTATTAGATGGTGTCACCTTCACACTATTAGATGGTGTCACGTTCACACTATTAGATGGTGTCACGTTCTCACTATTGGATGGTGTCACGTACACAGTGAGACCAGGTGTGTGGGACCAAGTGTGTGGGACCAGGTGTGTGAGAGTTGGACCAGGTGTGTGGGACCAAGTGTGTGAGAGTTGGACCAGGTGTGTGGGACAAAGTGTGTGGGACCAGGTGTGTGGGACCAAGTGTGTGGGACCAGGTGTGTGGGGCCAGGTGTGTGGGACCAGGTGTGTGGGACCAGGTGTGTGGAGTGTTACCAAGTGTGTGGGAACAGGTGTGTGGGACCAGGTATGTGGGACCAGGTGTGTGGGACCAGGTGTGTGGAGTGTTACCAAGTGTGTGGGAACAGGTGTGTGGGACCAGTTGTGTGGGACCAGGTGTGTGAGACCAGATGTGTGGGGCCAGGTGTGTGAGACCAGGTGTGTGGGACAAGGTGTGTGGGACCAGGTGTGTGGAGTGTTACCAAGTGTGTGGGAACAGGTGTGTGGGACCAGGTGTGTGGGGCCAGGTGTGTGAGACCAGGTGTGTGAGACCAGGTGTGTGAGACCGGGTGTGTGGGACCAGGTGTGTGGGACCAGGTGTGTGGGACCAGGTGTGTGAGACCAGGTGTGTGGGACCAGGTGTGTGGGACTAAGTGTGTGGGACCAGGTGTGTGGGACCAGGTGTGTGGGACCAGGTGTGTGGGACCAGGTGTGTGGGACCAGGTGTGTGGGACCAGGTGTGTGGGACCAGGTGTGTGAGACCAGGTGTGTGGGACCAGGTGTGTGGGACGAGGTGTGTGAGACCAGGTGTGTGGGACCAGATGTGTGGGACCGGGTGTGTGTGGTTGGACCAGGTGTGTGGGACCAGGTGTGTGGGACCAGGTGTGTGGGACCAGGTGTGTGGGACCAGGTGTGTGGGACCAGGTGTGTGGGACCAGATGTGTGGGACCAGATGTGTGGGACCGGGTGTGTGTGGTTGGACCAGGTGTGTGGGACCAGGTGTGTGGGACCAGGTGTGTGGGACCAGGTGTGTGGGACCAGGTGTGTGGAGTGTTACCAAGTGTGTGGGGCCAGGTGTGTGGGACCAGGTGTGTGGGACCAGGTGTGTGGAGTGTTACCAAGTGTGTGGGAACAGGTGTGTGGGACCAGTTGTGTGGGACCAGGTGTGTGGGACCAGGTGTGTGGGACCAGGTGTGTGGGACCAGGTGTGTGGGACCAGGTGTGTGGAGTGTTACCAAGTGTGTGGGAACAGGTGTGTGGGACCAGGTGTGTGGGACCAGGTGTGTGGAGTGTTACCAAGTGTGTGGGAACAGGTGTGTGGAGTGTTACCAAGTGTGTGGGACCAGGTGTGTGGGACCAGGTGTGTGGAGTGTTACCAAGTGTGTGGGACCAGGTGTGTGGGACCAAGTGTGTGGGACCAGGTGTGTGGGGCCAGGTGTGTGGGACCAGGTGTGTGGGACCAGGTGTGTGGAGTGTTACCAAGTGTGTGGGAACAGGTGTGTGGGACCAGGTATGTGGGACCAGGTGTGTGGGACCAGGTGTGTGGAGTGTTACCAAGTGTGTGGGAACAGGTGTGTGGGACCAGTTGTGTGGGACCAGGTGTGTGAGACCAGATGTGTGGGGCCAGGTGTGTGAGACCAGGTGTGTGGGACCAGGTGTGTGGGACCAGGTGTGTGGAGTGTTACCAAGTGTGTGGGAACAGGTGTGTGGGACCAGGTGTGTGGGGCCAGGTGTGTGAGACCAGGTGTGTGAGACCAGGTGTGTGAGACCGGGTGTGTGGGACCAGGTGTGTGGGACCAGGTGTGTGGGACCAGGTGTGTGAGACCAGGTGTGTGGGACCAGGTGTGTGGGACTAAGTGTGTGGGACCAGGTGTGTGGGACCAGGTGTGTGGGACCAGGTGTGTGGGACCAGGTGTGTGGGACCAGGTGTGTGGGACCAGGTGTGTGGGACCAGGTGTGTGAGACCAGGTGTGTGGGACCAGGTGTGTGGGACGAGGTGTGTGAGACCAGGTGTGTGGGACCAGATGTGTGGGACCGGGTGTGTGTGGTTGGACCAGGTGTGTGGGACCAGGTGTGTGGGACCAGGTGTGTGGGACCAGGTGTGTGGGACCAGGTGTGTGGGACCAGGTGTGTGGGACCAGATGTGTGGGACCAGATGTGTGGGACCGGGTGTGTGTGGTTGGACCAGGTGTGTGGGACCAGGTGTGTGGGACCAGGTGTGTGGGACCAGGTGTGTGGGACCAGGTGTGTGGAGTGTTACCAAGTGTGTGGGGCCAGGTGTGTGGGACCAGGTGTGTGGGACCAGGTGTGTGGAGTGTTACCAAGTGTGTGGGAACAGGTGTGTGGGACCAGTTGTGTGGGACCAGGTGTGTGGGACCAGGTGTGTGGGACCAGGTGTGTGGGACCAGGTGTGTGGGACCAGGTGTGTGGGACCAGGTGTGTGGAGTGTTACCAAGTGTGTGGGAACAGGTGTGTGGGACCAGGTGTGTGGGACCAGGTGTGTGGAGTGTTACCAAGTGTGTGGGAACAGGTGTGTGGAGTGTTACCAAGTGTGTGGGAACAGGTGTGTGGGACCAGTTGTGTGGGACCAGGTGTGTGAGACCAGATGTGTGGGACCAGATGTGTGGGACCAGGTGTGTGGGACCAGATGTGTGGGGCCAGGTGTGTGGGACCAGGTGTGTGGGACCAGGTGTGTGAGACCAGATGTGTGGGACCAGGTGTGTGAGACCAGATGTGTGGGACCAGATGTGTGGGACCGGGTGTGTGAGACCAGATGTGTGGGGCCAGGTTGTGGGACCAAGTGTGTGGGACCAGGTGTGTGGGACCAGGTGTGTGGGACCAGATGTGTGGGACCGGGTGTGTGGGGCCAGGTGTGTGGGACCAAGTGTGTGGGACCAGGTGTGTGGGACCAGTTGTGTGGGACCAGGTGTGTGAGACCAGATGTGTGGGGCCAGGTGTGTGAGACCAGGTGTGTGGGACCAGGTGTGTGGGACCAGGTGTGTGGAGTGTTACCAAGTGTGTGGGAACAGGTGTGTGGGACCAGGTGTGTGGGGCCAGGTGTGTGAGACCAGGTGTGTGAGACCAGGTGTGTGAGACCGGGTGTGTGGGACCAGGTGTGTGGGACCAGGTGTGTGGGACCAGGTGTGTGAGACCAGGTGTGTGGGACCAGGTGTGTGGGACTAAGTGTGTGGGACCAGGTGTGTGGGACCAGGTGTGTGGGACCAGGCGTGTGGGACCAGGTGTGTGGGACCAGGTGTGTGGGACCAGGTGTGTGGGACCAGGTGTGTGGGACCAGGTGTGTGGGACCAGGTGTGTGAGACCAGGTGTGTGGGACCAGGTGTGTGGGACCAGGTGTGTGAGACCAGGTGTGTGGGACCAGATGTGTGGGACCGGGTGTGTGTGGTTGGACCAGGTGTGTGGGACCAGGTGTGTGGGACCAGGTGTGTGGGACCAGGTGTGTGGGACCAGGTGTGTGGGACCAGGTGTGTGGGACCAGATGTGTGGGACCAGATGTGTGGGACCGGGTGTGTGTGGTTGGACCAGGTGTGTGGGACCAGGTGTGTGGGACCAGGTGTGTGGGACCAGGTGTGTGGGACCAGGTGTGTGGAGTGTTACCAAGTGTGTGGGGCCAGGTGTGTGGGACCAGGTGTGTGGGACCAGGTGTGTGGAGTGTTACCAAGTGTGTGGGAACAGGTGTGTGGGACCAGGTGTGTGGGACCAGGTGTGTGGGACCAGGTGTGTGGGACCAGGTGTGTGGGACCAGGTGTGTGGGACCAGGTGTGTGGAGTGTTACCAAGTGTGTGGGAACAGGTGTGTGGGACCAGGTGTGTGGGACCAGGTGTGTGGAGTGTTACCAAGTGTGTGGGAACAGGTGTGTGGAGTGTTACCAAGTGTGTGGGAACAGGTGTGTGGGACCAGTTGTGTGGGACCAGGTGTGTGAGACCAGATGTGTGGGACCAGATGTGTGGGACCAGGTGTGTGGGACCAGATGTGTGGGGCCAGGTGTGTGGGACCAGGTGTGTGGGACCAGGTGTGTGAGACCAGATGTGTGGGACCAGGTGTGTGAGACCAGATGTGTGGGACCAGATGTGTGGGACCAGGTGTGTGAGACCAGATGTGTGGGGCCAGGTGTGTGGGACCAAGTGTGTGGGACCAGGTGTGTGGGACCAGGTGTGTGGGACCAGATGTGTGGGACCGGGTGTGTGGGGCCAGGTGTGTGGGACCAAGTGTGTGGGACCAGGTGTGTGGGACCAGGTGTGTGGGACCAGGTGTGTGGGACCAGATGTGTGGGACCGGGTGTGTGTGGTTGGACCAGGTGTGTGGGACCGGGTGTGTGGGGCCAGGTGTGTGGGACCAGGCGTGGGACCAGGTGTGTGGGACCAGGTGTGTAAGAGTTGGAGCAAGTTTAATGGGAATCAAACTGCTAGAACATGTTAGAGAAAAAAAAAGGAGAAGCATCGAAAGATGAGACAGACAAAAGGAGTGAAAGAGTGGAGGAAAGAATAAAAGAGAGAAAAAAACGAATCAATGCGCGGCTGAATGTCAAGATTTGACCTAGATTGTCAGACAATGTGAGAATCTGTTTACTGTAAACCTTTTCAAATGACGAAACTGATATCTGCCAACGTTTTTGTATGTCAGTGCCAGATTTTTAAAAATTTATCGGAGATTTTTCTTTTTAATTGAAAAAATATCTGTGCTTCTGATGATCGGCCTTGACCTACTACCAGCAATGGCCGGATGTCGTTTGTAACTGGGCCAAAGGTAGCGTGCAACATCTGGAGTTATTTAACTGTGTATTTATATCAGGCCGAACATTTTGGAAGCCGGAAACTAACACAAATTATGCGAACCCCGCCCCTTTTCCAAACTAAAACAACGGTGACCAGAAAGAAGCTCAACGGTTAAAAGCGCAACAGAAAAAAAGCACAGAGAGAAAAAATGCGCAACCAGAAAAATGCGAACAATTTTTTTCTGTGCGCCCATTTGTCTCTTTGCGCATTTTTCTGTTTGGGCTTTTTTTCCATTGTGCATATTTTTGTGCGCTTTTTCCGTTGCGCTTTTTTCCGTTGCGCATCTTTCTGGGAACCTTAAACAACACAGTCATGGTCCCCACATAATATCCTTTAGACTATTTAAATTTTTTTGTATTTAAATTGTTCGATCTTTGAATTGTTTGGTGTCATGTGTTACTGCAGTTGTTTTTGGCTACCTTGATAGCTAGAACATTTGATGACGTAGGGCAGTGTACTTAGAGTTCTAGTTCAGCACCTAATGTTCTAGTTCAGCACTTAGAGTTCTAGTTCAGCACCTAATGTTCTAGTTCAGCACCTAATGTTCTAGTTCAGCACTTAGAGTTCTAGTTCAGCACTTAGAGTTTTAGTTCAGCACCTAATGTTCTAGTTCAGCACCTAATGTTCTAGATCAGCACCTAATGTTCTAGTTCAGCACTTAGAGTTCTAGATCAGCACCTAATGTTCTAGTTCAGCACTTAGAGTTCTAGTTCAGCACTTAGAGTTCTAGATCAGCACCTAATGTTCTAGATCAGCACCTAATGTTCTAGTTCAGCACCTAATGTTCTAGTTCAGCACTTAGAGTTCTAGTTCAGCACTTAGAGTTCTAGTTCAGCACCTAATGTTCTAGTTCAGCACTTAGAGTTCTAGTTCAGCACTTAGAGTTCTAGTTCAGCACCTAATGTTCTAGTTCAGCACTTAGAGTTCTAGTTCAGCACTTAGAGTTCTAGTTCAGCACTTAGAGTTCTAGTTCAGCACTTAGAGTTCTAGTTCAGCACCTGTAAGAACTCCTGATGTCCGTGACCCGTGGGTCAAAGATTGATCTAGCTGCTCCCAGGGATGAACACAACATCTTCCGGCCTTGACATTCATTGATTGTTTACGTAACGGTGTCATGTTTAATTAGCTGTTTTAGAAGATTAGCTTCAATCTTTAATTCGATTAGCGCTATCTCTGAGAGATATTTTTGTTAAACCCAGAGAGTTAAACCTAACGACATGTTAAACCCAGCAAGTTAAACCTAACGACATGTTAAACCCAGCAAGTTAAACCTAACGACATGTTAAACCCAGCAAGTTAAACCTAACGACATGTTAAACCCAGCAAGTTAAACCTAACGACATGTTAAACCAAGCAAGTTAAACCAAACGACATGTTAAACCCAGCAAGTTAAACCTAACGACATATTTAACCCAGTATTCGTGACGTCAGTCCTGATGGCAGGATACGCCACCACAAGCCACACACACACATCCACAAGCCACACACACACATCCACAAGCCACACACACACATCCACAAGCCACACACACACATCCACAAGCCACAAGCCACACACAACCACAAGCCACACACACACACATCCACAAGCCACACACAAACACAAACCGCACACACACAACCACAAGCCACACACAACCACAAGCCACACAAACACATCCACAAGCCACACACACAACCACAAGCCACACAAACACATCCACAAGCCACACACAACCACAAACCACACACACACAACCACAAACCACACACAACCACAAACCACTCACACACAACCACAAACCACACACAACCACAAACCACACTTAAACGTTCATATCTAGTCACAAAACCCGCTACTCAGCTTGACTGACGCGGCGTCACTACCACCCTAGTTACATGCCCCCCCCCCCCCGAAAAACTTAAGCGGCGTCACTACCACCCTAGTTACATGCCCCCCCCCGAAAAACTAAAGCGGCGTCACTACCACCCTAGTTACATGCCCCCCCAAAAAAAACTAACACGGCGTCACTACCACCCTAGTTACATGCCCCCCCCCCCGAAAAACTAAAGCGACGTCACTACCACCCTAGTTACATGCCCCCCCCCCCGAAAAACTAAAGCGGCGTCACTACCACCCTAGTTACATGCCCCCCCCCCCCCCCGAAAAACTAAAGCGGCGTCACTACCACCCTAGTTACATGCCCCCCCCCCGAAAAACTAAAGCGGCGTCACTACCACCCTAGTTACATGCCCCCCCCCCCGAAAAACTAAAGCGGCGTCACTACCACCCTAGTTACATGCCCCCCCCCCCACCAAAAAAAAAAAACTAACGCGGCGTCACTACCACCCTAGTTACATGCCCCCCCCCCCCACCAAAAAAAAACTAACGCGGCGTCACTACCACCATAGTTACATGCCCCCCCCCCCCCAAAAAAAAAAACTAACGCGGCGTCACTACCACCATAGTTACATGCCCCCCACCACCACCATCACACCACTGGCTGACGCGGCGTCACTACAATCCTAATCCCACTCCCTCCCCATCCCCCACAATAACTAACGCGGCGTCACTACCATCCTAATCCCATTCAACACCATCTCATTCACGGCTCTCTCCTGTCCTTATTACTTCACTTCTACACACAATAGATCGATTTGTCTCCCCTTATTCACTCTATCGTGCACGCTTACCCCCCGTGATCATCCCCGCGCCATTATGAGGAGATTTGACGAGATTTGACGAGAGTTTTCTCCCGCTGACCTTTTGCTGGTTCCCGCCGTAAGTTGTTAGCGATTTTCATTTTGAGAACTTGATCATTAGGTGACGTCAGGGCGCGTTCATCAGGCCGCACTTTCCTTGCTTCTTTCATTAAAGTATTCACTTGCTTCCCTCCCTTTTCCTTCCTCTTCTGTTTTTCCCATCATTAGCTGGCTGGGTCGTATTTCTTCCGGCAATACGGCGTGTAATGGTTTGTTTGGTTTAATTCATGATTGTTGTTTTGTTTAATTCATGATTGCTGTTTTGATTTGAGTAGTAAACAAACAATCATGAAATCTTAGCGCATTACAGCGTGATGTGGCCTTGACCTTGCTCGTCTGGCACCAGCGTCCACCACTAACACAAGTACACACACACACACAATCCACGGTAAACACACACATACACACACATACACACACATACACACACACACACACACACTCCACGGCACACACACACAATCCACGGTAAACACACACATACACACACACACACACACACATACACACACACACACACACTCCACGGCACACATATCACCCAAGGCCTACACACATACATTGTATATGTACACATATACATTGTGTATGTGTATATTCCACACTCCGACGTAGTCAACATCATTTGAATCTGAAGGTTTTAATTAATTAAGATGTGGAACAGTCAGTAATTAGCATAACTCGTCAATTCTATGAGCAGCTAGACTTTAAAAGAATGTCTAGTTCTAATTAGAACCGATTTGTCTACTAGTATGACGTAACATGCCATCGACAGAGTGCACTCATCCGTGGAGGAAACCCCCCCCCCCCCCCCGCCCCGACCACGGCATGAGCTTGAGTTGCGTCATATGTTTCTAACCCCGTGTGCTTACAGGCTTAGAGACATGATGTAAGACATGATGTAAGATGTAAGATGTACTTACATCTCGGCGTCGTTGAACTCTGTCGGTGTGACGTTGTTGGCGCGGATGTCGGCGTAGGCGAAGATGATGTGGGTGCAGAGCTGGGAGGGGATGCGGGCGGGGGTGAACCTGTAGGTCGGGACAAACTGCGACCAGTTGGTGTAGTAGCAGACCCGGATGTAGCTCACAGCGCCTGGGGAGAGAGGGGGGGAGTGTGGTAGTTGTCGGTGTGGTCGTGGTCAGAGTGGTAGTGGTCAGTGTGGTAGTGGTCAGTGTGGTAGTTGTCAGTGTGGCACTGGTCAGTGTGGAGTAAACTGGTTGAACGTTGTGTAACGTAGAGTATAACCATTGGACTGCACTACACCAAGTCTATCTACTCCTCTACACAAGTCTGTCTACCTGTCTGTCTGCTACAGTACACAGTTCTTACCTTGAATAGCCAGACCTCCCAGCAGTATAAAAATAAAATATTTTGTTTGTTCCATGGTAGGCTACCTGAAAAATGCCAAAGAAATCGTGGTTTAGAATGGTTTGCAACAATTTCATGTTTTAGATTGCATTGGTGTAAGAAAATTTGGTGTTGTTGGCAAAATGTTGAAAAAATTGCATGTTTATTTTTTTAGAATTTTCAAACACAAAATGCCTACAATTAATTTACGAAAACAAAAACGTGTATCTATTTTCAATCTGTTTTTTTTAACTATTAGTCTGATTGCTAATTCAAACCGTAATATAAATCGTAAGAAAGGAAATATAAAAACGTTTATTTGCACCGAGTGTACCCCAGTTTGATTCAGACCTAGCTCAGTGTATCTAAAACATTTTCAAACCAATTAACTAGGGAAATTAGAAAACTCCCCAAAAACATTTTATTTATACTGAGAAAGTTAAAAACATGTTTGGGCTGGGAACTGGTACCACAGTGGCACCAGGTCCAAAGTTCTCTTGTCTGTAATTAGCTGGCAACTTCAGGAGGTCCCGTGGGGGTAAAGTCTAATTGGTGGATGGATACGGTGGTCAGGGGATTAATGGATACTTGGGTCTTTGGATTAATGGATACTTGGGTCTTTGGATTAATGGATACTTAGGGCATTGGATTAATGGATACTTAGGTCTTTGGATTAATGGATACTTAGGTCTTTGGATTAATGGATACTTAGGTCTTTGGATTAATGGATACTTAGGTCTTTGGGTTAATGGATACTTAGGTCTTTGGGTTAATGGATACTTAGGTCTTTGGATTAATGGATACTTAGGTCTTTGGGTTAATGGATACTTAGGTCTTTGGGTTAATGGATACTTAGGTCTTTGGATTAATGGATATTTAGGTCTTTGGATTAATGGATACTAGGGCATTGGACACTTTGATATTGCATTAATGGAGACTTCAATGATTGGATTGGTAGATACTTAGGGCATTGGATTAATGAATACTTGGATCGTTGGATTAATTTACATTGATTCAGGTTACACGAAGCTCTATTTAACCTAAAGTTATTCCAACAGTAAAAATGGAACAATTATGTCCGTGTGTGTGTGTGTATGTGTGTCTGTGAACACGATAACTTGAGTACAGTTACAGCTAGGTTGATGAAATTTCATATATAAGTATTATATCAAAGCTGTAGTTCTGTATCAACTTTTCAGTGATTTCCGATAACCGGACGTGAAACTTATTCTTTCAATTTTTCAAAAGCTTATAACTTAAGTAATGTTTCATATAGATAAATGAAATTTTACATGTAAGTAAAAGATCTAATTTTCCACCTTCTTTCTCTCTATTATACACATTTTGTTTGGCGTTTACTTGGTGCGCAATTCCTGTGTGTTACTAGGCACTCACACATTACCGTGGGCCACAACACACACTCACACATTACCCATGTGTCTGCTTGTTCAAGAACACTGAGAACTTTGAGCTTAAAACAATGAGTTAGAACTTTGAGCTTAGAACAATGAGTTAGAGCTTAGACTGAGCTTAGAGCTTCTAGCTTAGAACATTGAGCAAAGAACCCTGAGCTTATAACCTTAAATCTAGAACCTGAACTTAAAATCCTGAAGCAAACCTAGAGCTCTGAGTACCCAACCTGAGCTAAGAATACTGAGCTTAGAACAATGACTATGATACTAATGAGCTTAGAACAGTAAGCTTAAAGCTTTGAGCTAAGAACCCTAAGCTAAGAACTCTGAGCTACGAACCTTGAGAAGGAACCCTGGTATTAAGAGAAGGGATTACACAGAAATTATAGTGTAATTTTGATTTGTTTGAGTTAACTTTTCTGATGTCTAGTGTGTCAGCTGACATCTCGAGGCTGTAGGGCCTGTGGGTGGCGGCCGAACCAGCAGCACACACCACAGCTAATCGAGCTACAGCCGTGCGCAACCCTCGCACCGCCGGCTTTACCAGCGGTTGTCAAACAACTCGCCATTGTAGTCTTCAGCAGGGAAAACTTCTCGCTGGTTGTTGTAAGGGAGACAACTGCTACGCTTAAACTGGGCCACGGGAGATAATTCAAATTGCACAACCTAAATGTTTTGTAATGGGGATTTGCCTTTTGTTTTGGTTTGTTTGTCGCAATTCAGAAAAGTTTTGTAATTTTATTTTTAAACTAAAGTGATATAATTGTAATTGTTGTTAATAAACAAATGGATATTTTTTTTATTTAAATAATTAATAAACTAAACATAGAAGGAATACAATCTATTTTGCGAATATAATAATCTTGTTGACACAATTTCAAGTAATTCTCTTCTGATAGCGTACAGTTCTAGGCTCCAATAAATTTACTAATTTCAACTATAATAGTTTTTCTTTTCTACTTATGTATATAATAGCCGTGAACTTGGTCACATTGACAGCTTCATAAGAGATATAGATATAATTATAAAACAGTACCCACACGTGGTAATTTGGGAGTGGCATAAGATAAAGCTCAGGCACTCTGCGTGTGGCTCTGTCACTACGTCTATCATATGTAACCAAGTCTGTCATCTGTCACTACGTCTGTCATCTGTCACTAAGTCTGTCATCTGTCACTACGTCTGTCGCTACGTCTGACATCTGTCACTACGACTGTCGCTACGTCTGTCATCTGTCACTACATCTGTCATCTGTCACTACGTCTGTCATCTGTCACTACATCTGTCATCTGTCACTACGTCTGTCATCTGTCACTACATCTGTCATCTGTCACTACGTCTGTCACTACATCTGTCATCTGTCACTACGTCTGACATCTGTCACTACGTCTGACATCTGTCACTACGACTGTCGCTACGTCTGTCATCTGTCACTACATCTGTCATCTGTCACTACGTCTGTCATCTGTCACTACGTCTGACATCTGTCACTACGACTGTCGCTACGTCTGTCATCTGTCACTACATATGTCATCTGTCACTACGTCTGTCATCTGTCACTACGTCTGTCACTAAGTCTGTCATCTGTCACTACATCTGTCATCTGTCACTACGTCTGTCACTAAGTCTGTCATCTGTCTCTAAGTCTGTCATCTGTCACTATGTCTGTCACTACTTCTGTCGCTACATCTGTCATTTGTCACTACGTCTGTCATCTGTCACTACGTCTGTCACTACGTCTGTCACTACGTCTGTCATCTGTCACTACGCCTGTCAACTAACATCGACCACCATCTGAACTGTTCATCTACTCTAATACCACCGAAAGTCTAACAAATAATGGACACCTAAAACAATGTACATGAGAAATACATCTCGCGGACTGCGAGATTTCATCTAGGCATTCACTCTCTGATTGTTTCTTCTCTAAGTTGCTATAAAGTTACATCAAACGCTTCAATGCAACCACTCACTGCCTGAAATTACTTTTGAAAATTGACACTGAAAACCAATCGAATTTACTGATATCTTCCGATATTAAAATAAGAAATTCTGTATTCCATTCATGCTGAAAATGATCTAACCTTTGTTGTTTAAATTAATGTTGTTCTTGTCCTGATTTAAGATGTCATTGTTTGCTGAGTTAAGATTGTGTTTGTAGTTTAAACATCAGGTCATGGATCTGCACTGGGGGGGGGGGGGGGGTGAAATCTGAAGTCTGGCTTTATCGCATTGGTCAGCCAGACAAGAGATTATCTGTCATGTCAGATAACAGATCACCAGCCGTGTGGCAAGTAGCTCGATCTGTCTTCACCAATCTTCACCTCAACATGTCCTGTCCACCTGGCGTTGAGGGGGGGGCAACCCTATTCAATGCTGACCACACGAAACCTGACTAAATACTGACCACATGACCCCTGACTAAATGCTGACCACACAACATATGACTAAATACTGACATCTTGACCCTTGACTAAATACTGACCAGATGACCCCTGACTAAATACTGACCACATGACCCTTGACTAAATACTGACCAGATGACCCCTGACTAAATACTGACCACATGACCCTTGACTAAATGCTGACCAGATGACCCCTGACTAAATACTGACGCTGACCAGATGACCCCTGACTAAATACTGACCACATGACCCTTGACTAAATACTGACCAGCTGACCCCTGACTAAATGTTGACCACATGACCCTTGACTAAATGTTGACCACATGACCCCTGACTAAATACTGACTACACAATCCCTTCTGCCCCAGCTACTATAAGACAATAGAAGCTTTGTCCAGATACTACGAACGGACGGACCAGAAGATACAACTACTTTCTTCACATCTTACATCTTGTATGTTCGTGTCTGTCTGCTTGTCTGTCTGTGTGTCTGTCTACCTGTCTGTCTGTGTGTGTGTCTGTCGGTCTGTCTGTCTGTCTGTTTGTCTGTCTGCCTGTCTGTCTGTGTGTCTGTCTACCTGTCTGTCTGTGTGTCTGTCTGTCTCTCTGTCTGTCTGTCTGTTTGTCTATCTGTATGTGTGTGTGTGTGTCTGTCTGTCTGTCACTCTGTCTGTCTTTCTGGCTGTATGTCTGTTTGTCTGTCTGTCAGCGTGTATGTGAGCACATTTGTTAACACAAAAACTTGAATACTCTTTCAATCCGTTGGACGGAAATTTCATATACAAATATTAACGTCTAAATATGGGTTTCTAACAACATTTGAGCGATTTCCGGTAAACAGAATTGCTAATTAATTCCACTTCCGGTTTCTTGAAAACCTTCAGAGTTGGATACCTTTATATGATTTTCTTATAAAGCAAGAAATGTTGATACCACAAACCTACCATTACTATAGCCCGACATTATTAGGTGTCACCCCATCCCTTACTGTTCTATAGAGTAGAAAATTAAGGGGAGCTCACTCCCGCTTTATTTACTTCTGTACCAGATGGAATTAACTCTCTTGGTGGAATGATCGTTTGGCCATCATCTGATTCTTAAAATCTTGGGGTGAAATTTGACTTACTTCTTTAATTAGCTGAAGTCGTGTTGAAAAAAAAATATTTACATTAGCCAACACCTTTACAGTATGGTTACCTGGTTATCGAATGTCTTGTAGTTCCAGAGATTCTGGCAGAAAACACCAAATCTCTGCTTCTATTTCTATGAAATCAACTGAAACACTGACAAAATATCCCCACTGAAAGCACACCAAAAACTGCTGCACTGAAAATTGAAAGCGGAAGTCAGGTCAGGTTTTATAGCGGATTACTGACACCGCCATTGTTATGGTAAGTTTTGAGCGAACCCAACCCTACAACAAACAGACGACGGTTGATGTACATAAAGCAATAATTTAATAGTCCTGTAGTTGATTGTTTAAAGTGGGGTTGGTGGGGTGGGGCTAACATCCCCCCCCCCCCGCCAGCGGGGATCAGTGGACCGAAACAATGAGATCAAGTCTGTGCACGTGAGGCCACATTCACCTGTTCAGTTTATACCTGGACCCCCGGGGGGTCGGGATTCATGATGTAGGTCAGTCCTTCAGGGGAGATAAATGCAAATAATGAGCTGAAAACTGAACCAGATTTGTGTTTTGTTGGTGGTATCTTTACTTTGTGAACTATGAACTCTTTAACTCCAATCTACTAGGGTAGATTGTTCAAACAAGCTTCGTTTTACATCCAAGTTAGGTACCTATAAGAAACGACGCACATAAATAATATGTATATGCAGATGTAACCTACATAACTTACGTTGATGAATATATATTTTTAATATAAAATATTTAATTGTTATATTAATAAACAAGTCCAATACTTCGTGCAACATTCGAAACAGGTCATGTAAGTTATAAAACATTTGAAACAGGTCATGTAAGTCATAAAACATTTTAAACAGGTCATGTAAGTTATAAAACATTTGAAACAGGTCATGTAAGTTATAAAACATTTTAAACAGGTCATGTAAGTTATAAAACATTTGAGACAGGTCCAATATTTCGTACAACATTTGAAACATTTGAAACAGGTCCAATATTTAGCGTGAAAATAGCCCCTTACACTTCCACGACCAAATAGTTTTTCGCCAGTCGTCATGTTGCCAATTTTTCCCCTTCGTGGTACTAGATTCTATCGACATAACACGGAAAGTGCTGCTATAAGAGAAACAAAAGTGCATCCAGTCGACCCTAAATGTTGTTATTTCAACCAAATTCAAAAGTACATCCAGTCATCCAGTCGATCCTAAATGTTATTTCAACCCAATTCAAAAGTACATCCAGTCATCCAGTCGATCTTAAATGTTATTTCAACCAAATTCAAAAGTACATCCAGTCGACCCTAAATGTTATTTCAACCAAATTCAAAAGTACATCCAATTTACACTAAATGTTATTTCAACCAAATTCAAATGTAAACAGAAAGGACGAAGAACATATCACGTAACAAAAAGAATTTGATATCCCATAATTCTCTTTCGTCTCTTGTGTCAGCTTACTGTTTTAAGATTTCAAAGATCAGAATCGGATACACTGACATTTAACACGATCTTTGTACTTCTGCTAATCATTTCTGGTCAACTACCCTCTGACATCCCACCCCCATCACCCCACCCCACCCCATCACCCCACCCCCACGCCCACTTGTCCATTATATAACAAAAATACAAAAGAAATCTAAATCTAGATAAATTGTTATATGATACTGCCAAGTTAAATGTGCTAAGCGAAGTATCTAAAACAACTTCTAGAGAGCTTAGTGAAAGATGGGACAAAACACTGTCTATCTACGTCATTGGTGTGGTAGTTGTAGGTGGTTGATGACGTCACGCTGTCTAGCAGATTGATGACGTCATTCGGTCCACCTGGTTGGTGACGTCATGTTGTCCTAGCAAATAGCTCAAAAGTACAGCACACTTAGACATTCAGTCAATGTCAATATAGACAAGACTTAGACATTCAGTCAATGTCAATATAGACAAGACTTAGACATTCAGTCAATGTCAATATAGACAAGACTTAGACATTCAGTCAATGTCAATATAGACAAGACTTAGACATTCAGTCAATGTCAATATAGACAAGACTTAGACATTCAGTCAATGTCAATATAGACAAGACTTAGACATTCAGTCAATGTCAATATAGACAAGACTTAGACATTCAGTCAATGTCAATATAGACAAGACTTAGACATTCAGTCAATGTCAATATAGACAAGACTTAGACATTCAGTCAATGTCAATATAGACAAGACTTAGACATTCAGTCAATGTCAATATAGACAAGACTTAGACATTCAGTCAATGTCAATATAGACAAGACTTAGACATTCAGTCAATGTCAATATAGACAAGACTTAGACATTCAGTCAATGTCAATATAGACATGACTTAGACATTCAGTCAATGTCAACATAGACAAGACTTAGACATTCAGTCAATGTCAACTTAGACAAGACTTAGACATTCAGTCAATGTCAACTTAGACAAGACTTAGACATTCAGTCAATGTCAACTTAGACAAGACAACTTGTCAATTTAAAAAAAAGTGTCAAGAATGGATAACCAAACCTAAAAACTGTTTTCTAAGCGATTGTTGCTCTCGACTGTCGGGAAAATAAATAATTGAAACATTTAAACTGGAATAAAAGACACCATTGTGATACTAGTTCGTATCTTGTCAACACCACCAAATTCAGTTAGAAGAAGCCCTCACAGATTGTCTGGCTGTTGTCGTGGCTTGTTTAGACCAAATAACCAAATTTAGCATCCGTTTCACGTCTCATTAAACATAAACAGCTAAATTTGAGATTTTAAAACATCGATCAGCATTTAATTGAATTGACAAATTTTTAACGGATGTCTCGTGTTAACATCAATCTGAACTGATGCGCAACAAATGGTTGTGTTTACAAACAGTTCGCTCAGACTTGCCCAGCTCTTGTGGCGAGTGTTCTCAAGCTTTATTTTTAACGGCGCTATTGACGTCATAGTAATCACAGGGTAATTCTGTGGGGAAAATTTAATTTGCCTGTTTTGTTCGGCTGGCCTGGGTCACTTGTCAAGCTTCAGTCATTGGTTACTGCTGCTTGAATAGTGTGAGGGGTGTGTCAGGTAATCATTATGTATATATATATATATATATATTCATATATATATATATATATATATATATATATATATATATATATATATATATATATATACATATATATGAATATCTATTATATATATACATATGGATCAACCTCATACAGAGCCTTACAGCCATAAGTGTTACCGATTGCTAATTTTAATGATCCAATTTACGCAACATTTAAACCAAAGAGCAACATGGGATATATTGAGGTGTAAAGTTTGTTTGAAACAACTAAAATTCTCGTCCAACATATAGTTTTTAAGTGTGCTGCTCGGCATGAAAGTTCGGTCAAAACCTGATTTTAAAATTGATTTATTATACTTTAATACTAATATTAATTTAAAAATTAGCCGTGGTTTTCTTTAGTATTATTTTTAAAAATTTAATTAAAGAATATATCCTTAATTAGATTTATTTTTAATTAATTACACCGTCAAAGTACAGCGCAAACATTTTCTACTTAATTCTAAAAGAACATCAAACATTTTCTACTTAATTCTAAAAGAACATTCCACTTTTGAATGTTCTTTATGGAAGTCTTCAGAATTTTCATGTTCACTGAAGCGTATCCATGGAATTAAACTTTAGGATTCAAAGTTTTTTTTTTAAATAGTTGAAGCTTATTAAGTGCCGCGTTAATTAAATTGGCGCTAATTAGGTTTGTTGAAGGGAAGCCCTACACGACAAAACATAATTGGGTTTCTGTTCCCTCCCGTCCCCCCGTCCCCCCCTCCCCGTCCCCCCCCCCCCCCCCCCACCTCCTCTCACCAAGCGAACGTTAACCCAATTTTATCTTTTTATTTCAACAGTTGTTTTATTTTATCTTCCGAATGCAATATTTTATAGTTTTTTATTCCATTATTTGTTATCATTTTTTGTAATCTTTCTTGAAATAAAACCTGTTTAATATTTACTAGCAACAAAGTTCATTAAAAATTTGAAAATTGAAATCCTCGCCAAAATTTTTGAATGTGAAGTATTTCATTCGATGTTTACAACCGAAATTAAAGGGTGACTACTTTGTTACAAGTTCGACAACTTTATTTTTTTTTCAGTATTTAAGGTGGATGATTTAAAGTTTTGATTGAATGTAAAAATATTAAAAGCATGTTTACTAAATGAAGCAGTACTTAATTACGGCCAATTATTAGTTACACACAAAACGATTGGCTTGAAAAGTCTATGTAATCATACAAAAAATCGGTAAAGTTACATTTGTAAAATTTAAGCCGTTTAGAAACCATCGATTACACTAATTTTTATATTTTGAAAAACCGCCCTTAGCCCCAACCTTGAAGTCAACCGGAGTGGCCAGGGAAAGTAAAACAATGAAAGTCACAACATTTGTTTTCCCTGGTAAAATACACTATAGCGGTCAACGGTGTATAGACTTGTAGTTCATTTATTTTAAATTAAAAAAATGAAAGTTTTTGTTAATTTACTATTATATTACTTGTGACTATTTCTTTGAATATTTCCAGCCTTAATAAAACTAGAAGTCATTTTGTACTTATTACACAAGTGTTATGAATTTATTCAATTTTGGTTGAAAAATATGTTTTAAGCAACAACTATTTGGGACCAGCTTTCCAAGACTATTATCCAATTTAAAAGTATATCAAACTCATTTATTTCGCAGAATAGGCCTATATGTTGTTATTACATATTTTTTAAGTTTTAAAGTTTTTTTCTTCAGAATAGTTACTCAAACAAATGGAATTTATCAATGAAATTTATCTTCAGTTGCTTTTTTTTTGTTATAACATTTATAATTTTAATTTTCTTGAATCACAAAATTATTTCAGCTCTAGTTCTCTACACACACAAAAAAATTCTATTTAACAGAGTGTTGAATTACACATTTGCATTTTTTTGTTTCAAAATAAAATTGTGTATAAGTACATCATCTTAAATGATTGAAAGTACATGTCACAACGAATATTACAATTGTAAATCTGTATCAGTCCTCACAAGCCGATGATGAAAGCTGTAACACTAAAGCGAACATGGCAAGGCAAACTGACGCTGTACATTACGTGTCTGCAACAAAAAAGAAAGAACATAAAAAAATTACCAGTATGATAGGGAAAAAAACCATTCCCCATAGATTAGCAGGTAGCCAATCAGATTGGGTTGAAAGATTGGTCAAACATACACAGTGGGAGTTCCTAGACCGACCACTACAAAATGCCCGACCTCCGTGTAGCCTAGATAGACCGACCACTACAAAATGCCCGACCTCCGTGTAGCCTAGATAGACCGACCACTACAAAATGCTCACATTGACCTCCGGCTAGCTTAGACTGACCACTACAAAATACACAATTTCCGGCTAGTCAATATTAAACATCTAATCCAGAACTCTTCAAATAAAAAAAACGAATTAATTATTTTCTTTAAACATCTTTTTTTTTTTAATGTACACAGATTCCTGTTGATTCTGGGCGGTTGCTCCCTGGAATGGGGCTAATGAAATGGGGCTAATGAATGCTAATTTAGTCCGGCAGTCGTCTGCTAGTTGGTACTGGCCCCTTCCTGTGACGTCACGGCACCTTACCGTGCCAGCACGCCACGCTGTATTTGTCAAATCTTCTTTGACCGACAGCAACATAAACCACTTAACTACCGACACCAACATAAACCACTTAACTACCGACAGCAACATAAACCACTTAACTACCGACACCCACATAAACCACTTAACTACCGACACCAACATAAACCACTTAACTACCGACACCAACATAAACCACTTAACTACCGACACCCACATAAACCACTTAACTAGCGACAGCAACATAAACCACTTAACTACCGACAGCAACATAAACCACTTAACTACCGACACCCACATAAACCACTTAACTACCGACACCCACATAAACCACTTAACTAGCGACAGCAACATAAACCACTTAACTAGCGACAGCAACATAAACCACTTAACTAGCGACAGCAACATAAACCACTTAACTAGCGACAGCAACATAAACCACTTAACTAGCGACAGCAACATAAACCACTTAACTACCGACAGCAACATAAACCACTTAACTAGCGACAGCAACATAAACCACTTAACTACCGACACCCACATAAACCACTTAACTACTCACGCTGAGGTGTCCCCTCAAATTCAAGGTTACACCTTCCCATGTGACAGAACAGTCACGTGGAGCAGACGATGAATTTGATTGGCTGCAGTTCTACAGAGCTGTGTCTGTTTCTAGAGACACATACGTCATCTCCTCTGCTTTCATAAGGTGGTGTAAAAAAACAAGATCGGATTTTTATTACAAACTTAATATATACATTTTTTTTATTTGATTTGATTTGTTTCCAAACTCGATTAAATTTTAACTTACCACACTAAAGATTTCGTTTAAAAAGTCCCACAATGTATTTTACTTTTTGTCTGTATGTAACCTTGTTTATTTAATGGAGCACTTGAACAGTTTGACTGAGTGTGGTGGTCTGATAATGGTTGTGTGGTGGTCGTGGGGTGGTAAGGTGATGTGGTGGTGGTAGTGTGGTGGTGGTGTGGTGGTGGGGTGGTGGTAAGGTGATGTGGTGGTGGTGTGGTGGTGGTGTGGTGTGGTGGTGGTGGTGGTGGTGGTGTGGTGGTGGTGTGGTGGTGTGGTGCGGTGGTAGTGTGGTGGTGGTGTGGTGGTGGTGTGGTTGTAAGGTGATGTGGTGGTGTGGTGTGGTGTGGTGGTGGTGGTGTGGTGGTGTGGTGGTGGTGTGGTGGTAAGGTGATGTGATGGTAGTGTGGTGTGGTGGTGTGGTGGTGGTGTGGTGGTGGTGTGGTAGTGTGGTGTGGTGGTGCGGTGGTGGTGTGGTGGTTGTGTGGTGGTGTGGTGGTGGTGTGGTGGTGGTGTGGTGGTGGTGTGGTGGTGGTGTGGTGGTGGTGTGGTGGTGGTGTGGTGTGGTGGTTGTGTGGTGGTGTGGTGGTGGTGGTGTGGTGTGGTGGTTGTGTGGTGGTGTGGTGGTGGTGTGGTGGTGGTGCGGTGGTGTGGTGGTTGTGTGGTGGTGTGGTGGTGGTGTGGTGGTGGTGTGGTAGCGTGGTGGTGTGGTGGTTGTGTGGTGGTTGTGTGGTGGTGTGGTGGTGGTGTGGTGGTAGTGTGGTAGCGTGGTGGTGTGGTGGTGGTGTGGTGGTTGTGTGGTGGTTGTGTGGTGGTTGTGTGGTGGTGTGGTGGTGGTGTGGTGGTGGTGTGGTAGCGTGGTGGTGTGGTGGTTGTGTGGTGGTTGTGTGGTGGTGTGGTGGTGGTGTGGTGGTTGTGTGGTAGCGTGGTGGTGTGGTGGTTGTGTGGTGGTGATGTGGTGGTGTGGTGGTGGTGTGGTGGTAGTGTGGTAGCGTGGTGGTGTGGTGGTTGTGTGGTGGTAAGGTGATGTGGTGGTGGTGGTGTGGTGGTTGTGTGGTGGTTGTGTGGTGGTGTGGTGGTGTGGTGGTGCGGTGGTAGTGTGGTGGTTGTGTAGTGGTCTTGTGGGTGTCGTTTTGTTGTGTTGCATTAATATTAAGTAGATATAGTCAGATTAAATCTGTTAAAACTTGTTTGATACACATGTCAAAATTAAAGTTTGCTACGCCTGAGACAACCGTTGCACTAGACTCACTAGAGGCTATTTGAAACGTGTATCCGGACTATCTAACGCCTCGGTTGACTTGATCAGACAAAGCCAGGAAAGTTCAGTCGCACTTGGACACAACAGATTGTGTCGTTTGTTTCCTTCTACAGGCTTGCCAGATAACTTCGATGAGGTAATTCACTGTCGGTCGCTTTTATAAACTTTTCAGTTTAAGATTTGCCAGGTAAACTCTTATAGGTCAGACTTGCCAGATTAACTCTTATAGGACAGACTTGCCAGGTAATCTGCATAATGTCACTTTCCTGAAAAACGCTCAGACTTTCTAGTTAACGGTTCAACTCCAGAATACTGTCTCCATCTTGCTTGTTTAGGGCACCTCGTTATTTTCCAGCTCAATTTTGACCTAACGCCAATAAGATCAAATGTTTACCTGTAGAATTACTCACTGGCCAGATAAAATGTAATCATTGGCCAGATACAAATCTGTAACCACTGGCCAGATAAAATGTTGTAACCACTGGCCAGATAAAATGCTGTAACCACTGGCCAGATAAAATGCTGTAACCACTGGCCAGATAAAATTCTGTAATCGCTGGCCAGATTAAATGCTGTAACCACTGGCCAGATTAAATGCTGTAATCACTGGCCAGATTAAATGCTGTAACCACTGGCCAGATAAAATGCTGTAACCACTGGCCAGATAAAATGCTGTAACCACTGGCCAGATAAAATGCTGTAACCACTGGCCAGATTAAATGTAATCACTGGCCAGATTAAATGCTGTAACCACTGGCCAGATAAAATGCTGTAACCACTGGCCAGATAAAATGCTGTAATCACTGGCCAGATAAAATGCTGTAACCACTGGCCAGATAAAAGGCTGTAACCACTGGCCAGATAAAATGTAACCACTGGCCAGATAAAATGTTGTAATCACTGGCCAGATTAAATGTTGTAATCACTGGCCAGATTAAATGTTGTAATCACTGGCCAGATAGTTCCAGAGCTGGACGAACCAGGTAACACCTGGCACCATGGGGTGATATTACGGCGACGTGTCCGCTACAGTCTGACGTCAAGACTAGAGTGCTAGACAAACTCCACAGGAGATAAACTCAAGCCTTCAGTTGTATGGGGACTTGTGTGACAAGTTTTTGTCGTGTGGCAAGTTTTGTCGTGTGGCAAGTTTTGTCGTGTGTCAAGTTTTGTCGTGTGTCAAGTTTTGTCGTGTGTCAAGTTTTGTCGTGTGTCAAGTTTTGTCGTGTGGCAAGTTTTGTCGGTGGTATGGGAGGGGGGGGGGTTCTTGCCAAGCGGACATTTGTTACTTTATGAGTTGGCAAACACAAATTTATTTTCAAATAAATCACAGGTCATTGTCTTCATTTTAAGTTGTTTTTTTTTAATAAAAATTGTAATTAATTAATAAGCAGCAAGAAAAAAAGTAATAAGAATTCTTTCTTAAAAAGCTGATTATCGTTTTAAAAATTCTGATAACACCGCACGCTTCCCTCCCTTATGTCACAAATTCAAACTACTGCAGTCCCAAATAAAGCGGGAGTGATCTCCCCTTAGCTTTCTTGTAGAAATCGAAATTGATGTTTTGACAAATCTCGACGTTTTATACTTATCTGAGTCAGATTTGCAATTTTATCTGCTTCTCTCTGTGTGTCTGTCTGTCTGTGTGTGTCTGTCTGTCTGTCTGTCCGTCTGTGAACACGATATCTTGAGTACCGTTTCAGTTGTGCTGACAAAATTTCATATGTAAGAATTAATTAAATTTGTAGTTCAGCATCAACTTTATAGCGAATTCCGGTAGCTAGAAGTGGTACTTCCTGCTTCTATAAAATTTTGAACGAGTTATGGAAAATCAGCTGTTGTACCACGGCTGTTGTACCACGGCTGTTGTACCACGGCTGTTGTAGTTGTACCACGGCTGTTGTATTACGACTGGTTACATTAAAGCTTGAATTAGATAAAGTACACGGTGTTTTATAGTTTATTAGCTTACAATCTTTAATTAAAAATCACACATCTGACAGCCATACATTTTTAAAAGTGCAAGTTGAACTTTTTTGACAATATTTTTCTTTTTATTAATTTTGTCCTATATTCAAGGCGGCTTGTATAATCATATAGAGGTGGGGAGGATATTCAGTTAACTTATGTAAGGCAAGTCGACCAGGGGAACAAACTAGAAATTAGCAGACATTTTTAATAATACCACAGTTGCTTCCCTTTCAGGAAAAACTTCTATAAATAATGTATATATATATATATATATATATATATATATATATATATATATATATATATATATATATATATATATATATATATATATATATAATGTTTGTAGTATATGTAGTGAATGTTTGTGTGCAAACATCATGCCACTGTCACGACTAGTCACGTGATGTCATGCCACTGTCACGACTAGTCACGTGATGTCATGCCACTGTCACGACTAGTCACGTGATGTCATGCCACTGTCACGACTAGTCACGTGATGTCATGCCACTGTCACGACTAGTCACGTGATGTCATGCCACTGTCACGACTAGTCACGTGATGTCATGCCACTGTCACGACTAGTCACGTGATGTCATGCCACTGTCACGACTAGTCACGTGATGTCATGCCACTGTCACGACTAGTCACGTGATGTCATGCCACTGTCACGACTAGTCACGTGATGTCACTTCCCCTGTGCGAGTGACAGAGCTCCTCCAACGACCAAACTCCTGCAGGTAAAGCTCCAGGACACGTCGGTTTACGATGAAAGACAGGAAGATGTACACACCCTGCAGCCCGTTCAGGATTATGTACAGGAATCTGGAAGGGAATGTGAAGATTATGTACAGGAATCTGGAAGGGAATGTCAGGATTATGTACAGGAATCTGGAAGGTAATGTCAGGATTATGTACAAGAATCTGGAAGGTAATGTCAGGATTATGTACAGGAATCTGGAAGGGAATGTCAGGATTATGTACAGGAATCTGGAAGGGAATGTCAGGATTATGTACAGGAATCTGGAAGGGAATGTCAGGATTATGTACATGAATCTGGAAGGGAATGACAGGATTATGTACAGGAATCTGGAAGGGAATGTCAGGATTATGTACAGGAATCTGGAAGGGAATGTCAGGATTATGTACAGGAATCTGGAAGGGAATGTCAGGATTATGTACAGGAATCTGGAAGGGAATGTCAGGATTATGTACAGGAATCTGGAAGGGAATGTCAGGATTATGTACAGGAATCTGGAAGGGAATGTCAGGATTATGTACAGGAATCTGGAAGGGAATGTCAGGATTATGTACAGGAATCTGGAAGGGAATGTCAGGATTATGTACAGGAATCTGGAAGGGAATGTCAGGATTATGTACAGGAATCTGGAAGGGAATAATCAAAAATATAAGAGCTGGAGATTACCCCACACACACCCAGTCAGTCGTCCCCCCCCCCCCCGGTCATTATCCATCTGGATAGGGAAAGAGGGATAGGATTAGAGTTAATGTTAGATACATGGTAGGGATAGTGATGATAGGGATATGGATAATAGGGATAGTGCAATTAGGTTTGGTATTAGACACTGCTGCTGTTGGACATAGAGGGTAGAGATAGGAAAACGGATGCGGACATGGCTAGCGATAGGTAAAACATGCGGTCTATAGGAGGGGGTAAATTAATAGGGGGGTAATAAATGGGTGGAGCGGGTAATTGATCCGGGGGGGTGTATGACAAGGGGGTAATTATCGAGCTGAGTCCTATGTCCTTGACTAACATTTCAAAATGATTTTTTGTCGAACTAATGACCGTGAGATAATTATGTAGATAAATGATGCTACATGCAGGTATAGATGTTGAGTTGTCCCTAAATGGTGCTACATGCAGGTATAACGTGGGCTACTGTCGCCATGAACACGTGTGTGCCTACCTTAGAGCCTCGATGTCCAGAGCCTCAGCCAAGATGGCGACCGTCCAGAAGGCCCCCGTCATGGAGGAGAGTTTGACGTAGATGTACACGCTGGTGTGTTCCTCCCTGTTGACAAGCGCGTGCAGCTGGAGGGTGAGTACCGCGTGAATCCTGCTCACGGTCAGCAGGAAGAAAACAAAGTTGGTCACTACTATCAGAGCCATGGGGCCAATCAGGGCCACGCCTGTAAGTAGACAAATGTGTTCATTAATGGAACACCTGTAATTAGAAAAAGTTGTTAGTGATACGCCTGTAATTAGACACAGCTTTTAATGGTACACCTGTAATTAGACTCAGCAGTTAGAGTTATACACAAAATACACAAATACACAAAATACAAAAAATACACAAATTACACAAAATACGTAAAATACACAAAATACGCGCAAAATACAGAAATTACGCAAAATACACAAAATACACACAAAATACACAAAATACACAAAATCTATATTAGTACATTATTCCTGTATCCTTTGGTCAACTGGAGCTTCAAAGATTAAGTCGCTTTATCCACATATTTCACTTACTTCATAATTGTATGCATGCATAATTTATTAGAAGATTAGAAACAACACGTATCCTAATTCAACTCACCAACAACAAATGACCTAATTCACTCACCAACAACAAATGACCTAATTCACTCACCAACAACAAATGACCTAATTCACTCACCAACAACAAATGACCTAATTCAACTCACTAACAACAAATTACCTAATTCACTCACCAACAACAAATGACCTAATTCACTCACCAACAACAAATTACCTAATTCACTCACTAACAACAAATGACATAATTCACTCACCAACAACAAATGACCTAATTCAACTCACTAACAACAAATGACCTAATTCACTCACCAACAACAAATGACCTAATTCACTCACCAACAACAAATGACCTAATTCACTCACCAACAACAAATGACCTAATTCACTCACCAACAACAAGTGACCTAATTCACTCACCAACAACAAGTGACCTAATTCAACTCACCAACAACTAATGACCTAATTCACTCACCAACAACAAGTGACCTAATTCACTCACCAACAACAAGTGACCTAATTCAACTCACCAACAACAAATGACCTAATTCACTCACCAACAACGAATGAAGAGTCCAGATAGCAGGAGTGAGTACCGTACCCCAGTCCTGCTTGTCTGGTAGCAAACTTGTGGGTCAGCACGACCGTCAGGACGGCAGACACGGGGAGCAGGAGGGACACGCCCACCAGCTTGACCAGCCTCAGCCCCTCCCCCGGGCCCGAGGGTGGGGATGGTGTCTGGGCGGAGAAGACCTTGAGCATGTGGAGGCTGCAGATGAAGGTCCAGGAGAACATCCACAGCCACAGGAAGTGGGTGGACATCCCGAGGGTGGGGCAGACTGGGCTGGTCACGTGACTGGGGATGGGAGGAGTTGGCTTAAACAAAACTACACGTTGATTGAATTCAATTAATTAAAAGTTGTTTTTGTTGCATTCAATTAATTAAAGGTTGTTTTTGTTGCATTCGTTTTCACAGGTTCTTGCAAACTTTAAAATGTGCAAAAAAATCTAATGGTACAATAAAACGCAAACGCGTGATTTTAAGAGTACATATATGTGTGAGCTAATGATAAAACAGTACCTACATGTGTGAACTAACAGTACCTACATGTGTGAGCTAACAGTACCTACATGTGTGAGCTAACAGTACCTACATGTGTGAGCTAACAGTACCTACATGTGTGAGCTAACAGTACCTACATGTGTGAGCTAACAGTACCTACATGTGTGAGCTAACAGTACCTACATGTGTGAGCTAACAGTACCTACATGTGTGAGCTAACAGTACCTACATGTGTGAGCTAACAGTACATAAATGTGTGAGCTAACAGTACCTACATGTGTGAGCTAACAGTACCTACATGTGTGAGCTAACAGTACCTACATGTGTGAGCTAACAGTACCTACACGTGTGAGCTGACAGTACCTACGTGTGGGAGCTAACAGTACCTACATGTGTGAGCTAACAGTACCTACATGTGTGAGCTAACAGTACCTACATGTGTGAGCTAACAGTACCTACATGTGTGAGCTAACAGTACCTACATGTGTGAGCTAACAGTACCTACATGTGTGAGCTAACAGTACCTACATGTGTGAGCTAACAGTACCTACATGTGTGAGCTAATGATACAACAGTACCTACATGTGTGAGCTAACAGTACCTACATGTGTGAGCTAACAGTACCTACATGTGTGAGCTGAGGATCAAAGACACCTGGGCCAGCATTAGACTCCAGCACAAGAACATGTTGTTGACGCCAGCAGCGGTGCGGAGAACTTTAAACCGGAAGTACGTGATGAGAGTCAGCACCAAAGACAGCAGTGACGCCGCCATGCAGGACAGCGTCAGCAGGTATTGTGTCAGAGTCAGGACAGTCTGTGTAGGTCCTCTAGCCCCCGCCCTGCCCGCCCCCCTCACGGCTCTGTCTAGAACCTTGTAGCAGACCTTCAGGTTACCCTGACCATCCACCTCCATCAGGTTCAGATCTTCGATCTCCGTGATGCTTAGCCTGATTGATTTCAGATCGATCAAGACTTGAGTGGCCAAAGGTGCGTCACCATCGTCCACAAAAACCTCGTACATTGATCGACTGAAGACAACAGCGGGACAGTCGGGCTGGGCTGTGATGTTGAGGAACTCCTCCACGAAGTTCACGATCTGCGTCTTGTTGAGGTCGAACCTGCGAGTGTTGTAGTCGTACACGCAGCACTGGCTGATGTTCTGGGGTCTGGTGCCGCCAAGTGCCGTCTGAACTTTGAACTCTACGGTCTCATTCTCGGTGACCTTAACCTTGAAGTCTTGCCTCAACAGCTCGGTCGTTAGGTCCCTCTCAAACGCATCACGTGATAAGGTTTTACTGGCCACGACTTTTGTGTCGAGCCAAAACAAAAGTCTTGAGCCATTAGCCATGGGCCAGGAGCCACGGGCCATGGGCCAGGAGCCAGGAGCCGAGTCTTCAGGTCGTGGAATGTTGATCAGAGAAAATTGAAAGAATAAACTCGAAGAGAAGCTGAGTTGTTTTAGGATTGTTTCAACCTGTAAAGAGAATTCAAATTTAGTTTAAACTTGCAGAGAAAAAATATTCGAAGCGTATTGCAACATGCACTCGTAGTATTTATGAGTTTTTGATGTATATAAATTCGTTTAAAACATCCATCGGGTATTTTCTCAATAGCAGCTACGATTTACTGGTTTCTGAATTATTTGGTTTCAGCATGACACGACGTGGCCGGGGGGTAGAGCGTACTAATGCTATCTCAAGGCCTTGGGTTTGGATCTTGTAAAGAGAGCGTCTCGCAGCCCACCCAGCCCTGGTGGTAGTTTACACACCGTGAGAATGTAAAGACCCGCAGCCCACCCATAATTTGTTTTCAAACCACTCATGTAATAGGAGTGGACAATTAAACTTGTTAAAATTTACCTTGACTTTGAGCAACAGGTAGATGTAATGAGGTTTGACACTAACCTTGACCTTGACTAAAGTGTAATTGTTTGGCACTAACCTTTACCTTGACTAAAGTGTAATTGTTTGGCACTAACCTTGACCTTGACTAAAGTGTAATTGTTTGGCACTAACCTTGACCTTGACTAAAGTGTAATTGTTTGGCACTAACCTTGACCTTGACTAAAGTGTAATTGTTTGGCACTAACCTTGACCTTGAGCAATGTGTGGATGTTTGTGATCTCAAAAGAACTGTTTGCTGTAGCTTGTATGAACCAGAGGCGGATGTTGTAGCCCAGTCCTCTAATCTCTGGGAAATTTGAGATACAGGACCTGTTGGCCAGTCCTAGTCCTATAGGACATTGTAGGGGCAGACATCCGTCCTGACAGATATATATATATATATATATATATATATATATATATATATATATATATATATATATATATATATATATATATATATATATATATATATATATATATATATATATATATATATATATATATATATATATATATATATATATATATATATATATATATATATATATATATATATATATATATATGTGTGTGTGTGTGTGTGTCTGTGTCTCTGTGTGTGTGTGTGTGTGTCTGTGTATGTGTGTGTGAGCCATACATACTTGAGGTGAGAGCCAGTGTGAGAGCGGACACTCTACGTCTGTCTGTGTGTGTGTCTGTGTGTGTGTGTGTTAGCCATACATACTTGAGGTGAGAGCCAGTGTGAGAGCGGACACTCTACGTCTGTCTGTGTGTGTGTCTGTGTGTGTGTGTGTGTTAGCCATACATACTTGAGGTGAGAGCCAGTGTGAGAGCGGACACTCTACGTCTGTCTGTGTGTGTGTCTGTGTGTCTGTGTGTGTGAGCCATACATACATGCGGTGAGATCCAATGGGACAACGGACACTCTACGTCTGACTGTGTGCTGGCATCTGGGTCAAGCACCTGTGCCGGGTCTGTGGAGAACCGGAGCAGCAGAGAAAACGCCGCCTTTGGACTGCCGATGTCTTCGATGGTGCAGGGCTCGAAATCAGAAGATGGAAACGACAGCTTGGATGGAAGCAAAGAGTGACAGCATATCAAATCTATGAACATGACAATACAACTGAGCACAAATTAAAACCTCGTGATTATATCTGATGTTTTTTGTTTTCTTTAGCTTAACACAGACTTGCAGGTATGTCGTTCGTATCACGTGACTCACCCTGTCCTATCACGTGACTCACCCTGTCCTATCACGTGACTCCCCCTGTCCTATCACGTGACTCACCCTGTCCTATCACGTGACTCACCCTGTCCTATCACGTGACTCATCCTGTCCTATCACGTGACTCATCCTGTCCTATCACGTGACTCACCCTGTCCTATCACGTGACTCACCCTGTCCTATCACGTGACTCACCCTGTCCTATCACGTGACTCACCCTGTCCTATCACGTCACTCACAATGTCGTATCACGTGACTCACCCTGTCCTATCACGTGACTCACCCTGTCCTATCACGTGACTCACCCTGTCCTATCACGTGACTCACAATGTCGTATCACGTGACTCACCCTGTCCTATCACGTGACTCACCCTGTCCTATCACGTGACTCATCCTGTCCTATCACGTGACTCACCATGTCCTATCACGTGACTCACCCTGTCCTATCACGTGACTCACCCTGCCCTATCACGTGACTCACCCTGTCCTATCACGTGACTCATCCTGTCCTATCACGTGACTCACCCTGTCCTATCACGTGACTCACCCTGTCCTATCACGTGACTCACCCTGTCCTATCACGTGACTCACCATATTGCAGATGGCGCAGAAGATGTTCTTGTACACCAGACGAGGCTCTTGTGAGAACACCGTGTACCTGGGCTGGGTCAGTTGATGACACGCCGTGATCACATCCGGGTCAACCAGCTGGTAGGCGGAGCTAGGGCAATGGGCGATGACGTCATCACTGAGTTGATATAAATTATATATATATATATATATATATATATATGTGTGTGTGTGTGTGTGTGTGTGTGTGTGTGTGTGTGTGTGTGTGTGTGTGTGTGTGTGTGTGTGTGTGTGTGTGTGTGTGTGTGTGTGTGTGTGTGTGTGTGTATGTATGTATACTTGACTTAAAAAATAAACGAAAGAGCACTATTTGAACCGACCTGAACTGCTCCGGCTCGCAGTAAATGAGAAACGTCAGCAGACGAACATCGTCCTGCACGGAGCAGTACTCTGGTGTTTGGGAAGAAAGATGGAGAAGTTCCAGTCGTGTCCTGGCCTTCAGGACTGGCATGAAATTTTTACAGGCGACTATTGTCTCCATCTCTACCAGCTGTAACGGGTTATCGTCTTTTGATAAGTTATCATTATTTGATGGGTTATCGTTATTTAATGGGCTATCGTTATTTGAGGGGTTATCGTTATTTGAGGGGTTATCGTTATTTGAGGGGTTATCGTTATTTGAGGGGTTATCTTTATTTGATGGGTTATCGTTATTTGATGGGTTATTGTTATTTGATGGGTTATCGTTATTTGATGTGTTATCGTTATTTGATTGGTTATCGTTATTTGATGGGTTATCGTTATTTGAGGGGTTATCGTTATTTGATGGGTTATCGTTATTTGATAAGTTATCGTTATTTGATGGGTTATCGTTATTTGATGGGTTATCGTTATTTGATGGGTTATCGTTAATTAAGGGTTTATCGTTATTTGAGGGGTTATCGTTATTTGAGGGGTTATCGTTATTTAATGGGTTATCGTTATTTGACGGGTTATCGTTATTTGACGGGTTATCGTTATTGGATGGATTATAGTTATTTAATGGGTTATCGTTATTTGATGCGTTATCGTTATTTGAGCGTTTATCGTTATTTGATGGGTTATCGTTAATTGATGGGTTATCGATATTTGATGGGTTATCGTTATTTGATGGGTTATCGTTATTTGAGGGGTTATCGTTATTTGATGGGTTATCGTTATTTGATAAGTTGTCGTTATTTGATGGGTTATAGTTCTTTGATGGGTTATCGTTATTTGATTGGTTATCGTTATTTGATAGGTTATCGTTATTTGAGGGGTTATCGTTATTTCATGGGTTATCGTTATTTGATGGGTTATCGATATTTCATGGGTTATCGTTATTTGATGGGTTATCGTTATTTTAGGGCTTATCTTTATTTGATGGGTTATCGTTTTTTGATGGGTTATCGTTATTTGATGGGTTATCGTTATTTGATGGGTTATCGTTATTTGATGGGTTATCGTTATTTGATGGGTTATCGTTATTTGAGGGGTTATCGTTATTTGATGGGTTATCGTTATTTGATAAGTTATCGTTATTTGATGGGTTATCGTTATTTGATGGGTTATCGTTATTTGATGGGTTATCGTTATTTGAGGGGTTATCGTTATTTGAGGGGTTATCGTTATTTGAGGGGTTATCTTTATTTGATGGGTTATCGTTATTTGATGGGTTATTGTTATTTGATGGGTTATCGTTATTTGATGTGTTATCGTTATTTGATTGGTTATCGTTATTTGATGGGTTATCGTTATTTGAGGGGTTATCGTTATTTGATGGGTTATCGTTATTTGATAAGTTATCGTTATTTGATGGGTTATCGTTATTTGATGGGTTATCGTTATTTGATGGGTTATCGTTAATTAAGGGTTTATCGTTATTTGAGGGGTTATCGTTATTTGAGGGGTTATCGTTATTCAATGGGTTATCGTTATTTGACGGGTTATCGTTATTTGACGGGTTATCGTTATTTGATGGGTTAGCGTTATTTAATGGGTTATCGTTATTTGATGGGTTATCGTTATTTGATGGGTTATCGTTATTTGATTGGTTATAGTTATTTGATGGGTTATCGTTATTTGAGGGGTTATCGTTATTTGATGGGTTATCGTTATTTGATGGGTTATCGTTATTTGAGGGGTTATCGTTATTTGATGGGTTATCGTTATTTGAGGGGTTATCGTTATTTGAATGGTTATCGTTATTTGAAGTGTTAGCGCTATTTGAAGGATTAGCGTTATTTAATAAGTTATCTTTATTTAATGGGTTGTCGTTATTTGATTGGTTATCGTTATTAGAAAGATTATCGTTATTTGAAGGTTTAGAGTTATTTGATACCTTATCGTTATTTGATACCTTATCGTTATTTGATACCTTATCGTTATTTGAGGGGTTATCGTTATTTGATGGGTTATCGTTATTTGATGGGTTATCGTTATTTGATGGGTTATCGTTATTTGAGGGGTTATCGTTATTTGATTGGTTATCGTTATTTGATAATTTATCGTTATTTGATGGGTTATCGTTATTTGATGGGTTATCGTTATTTGATGGGTTATCGTTATTTGAGGGGTTATCGTTATTTGAGGGGTTATCGTTATTTAATGGGTTATCGTTATTTTAGGGGTTATCTTTATTTGATGGGTTATCGTTATTTGATGGGTTATCGTTATTTAATGGGTTATCGTTATTTGATGTGTTATCGTTATTTGATGGGTTATCGTTATTTGATGGGTTATCGTTATTTGAGGGGTTATCGTTATTTGATGGGTTATCGTTATTTGATAAGTTATCGTTATTTGATGGGTTATCGTTATTTGTTGGGTTATCGTTATTTGATGGGTTATCGTTAATTGAGGGGTTATCGTTATTTGAGGGGTTATCGTTATTTGAGGGGTTATCGTTATTTGATGGGTTATCGTTATTTGACGGGTTATCGTTATTTGATGGGTTAGCGTTATTTAATGGGTTATCGTTATTTGATGGGTTATCGTTATTTGATGGGTTATCGTTATTTGATGGGTTATCGTTATTTGAGGGGTTATCGTTATTTGATGGGTTATCGTTATTTGATAAGTTATCGTTATTTGATGGGTTATCGTTATTTGAGGGGTTATAGTTATTTGATGGGTTATCGTTATTTGATGGGTTATCGTTATTTGATGGGTTATCGTTATTTGATGAGTTATCGTTATTTGAGGGGTTATCGTTATTTGAATGGTTATCGTTATTTGAAGGGTTAGCGCTATTTGAAGGATTAGCGTTATTTAATAAGTTATCTTTATTTAATGGGTTGTCGTTATTTGATTGGTTATGGTTATTAGAAAGATTATCGTTATTTGAAGGTTTAGCGTTATTTGATACCTTATCGTTATTAGAAAGATTATCGTTATTTGATGGGTTATCGTTATATGAGCATACCAGGAAGATATTAGGACACAACCCTTTCTACAACGTCACCCGAATCTTTAAATTTCCCACTTGAAATACTTTGGGCCTACAAATTACTCAACTACCAAAATGACGACCAAAAAAACACGTGCATCAAACTCTAAACCAGAAATCTGAACATGTTCCTGGCTAAGCACCAACAAGCAGCTAACACTTGACCATAAAGCACCAACCAGCACCTAACACTTGACCATAAAGCACCAACCAGCAGCTAACACTTAACCATAAAGCACCAACCAGCACCTAACACTTGACCATAAAGCACCAACCAGCACCTAACACTTGATCATAAAGCACCAACCAGCACCTAACACTTGACCATAAAGCACCAACCAGCACCTAACACTTGACCATAAAGCACCAACCAGCACCTAACACTTGACCATAAAGCACCAACCAGCACCTAACACTTGACCATAAAGCACCAACCAGCACCTAACACTTGACCATAAAGCACCAACCAGCACCTAACACTTGACCATAAAGCACCAACCAGCACCTAACACTTGACCATAAAGCACCAACAAGCACCTAACACTTGACCATAAAGCACCACCCAGCAGCTAAAACTTGACCATAAAGCACCAACAAGCACCTAACACTTGACCATAAAGCACCAACCAGCACCTAACACTTGACCATAAAGCACCAACCAGCAGCTAACACTTGACCATAAAGCACCAACCAGCACCTAACACTTGACCATAAAGCACCAACAAGCACCTAACACTTGACCATAAAGCACCAACCAGCACCTAACACTTGACCATAAAGCACCAACCAGCAGCTAACACTTGACCATAAAGCACCAACCAGCACCTAACACTTGACCATAAAGCACCAACAAGCACCTAACACTTGACCATAAAGCACCACCCAGCAGCTAAAACTTGACCATAAAGCACCAACAAGCACCTAACACTTGACCATAAAGCACCAACCAGCACCTAACACTTGACCATAAAGCACCAACAAGCAGCTAACACTTGACCATAAAGCACCAACCAGCAGCTAACACTTGACCATAAAGCACCAACCAGCACCTAACACTTGACCATAAAGCACCAACCAGCACCTAACACTTGACCATAAAGCACCAACAAGCAGCTAACACTTGACCATAAAGCACCAACCAGCAGCTAACACTTGACCATAAAGCACCAACCAGCACCTAACACTTGACCATAGACAGGCAGACACACGACTAAAGCTGAGGACACAAAACTCAAACGTGTTACACACCGTACCTCGGAGGCGCCATTACAGAGCGCGCAGTATTTGTTGCGGTAGACAAGCTTGGTGATGTTGTCGTAAACTTTTTGGTAGACCGTGACGTCATTTCCAGGCTCTCGGCTCTCGCACAATTCTATGACACTGTCACTGACACTGACACTGTCACTGACAGCTGCACCCTTCGAACAGGAACTGATGTAAACAAAGTTTGAACCAAACGAGCTGTACTGGCACTTTAAAGTTAAGTGATTTGATCTTCTGGCATTGATCGTGTCGTCCTTGACCGAACCCCGGTCAAAGGTCATGTTGTCGTTGATCGTGTCAAAGGTCATGTTTCCATTGATCGTGTCAAAGGTCATGTTGTCGTTGATCGTGTCAAAGGTCAAGTTGTCGGGTGCAGGGAACGGGTCGCCGTGTGTCCAAATCTTGTCAATGTTGAGTCCATGCGGTGTCCACGTGGTGTCCAGTGTGACGTCAGTGTCTAGTGGACAGCACAGTCCTGACACGTGACACAATGGACGCTGGCACTGACACGGCGTGCACGTGACTGACGCGCAGTATCGCATCTCGTAGATGACCTTCACCTCGCCCTGACACCACAGCTGGCAGTAGGCCACGTGGTAATCCTCTGCTGTCATGGCCGTCTTGTTCCACCGGAAATGGAACATTTGTTCTACTTTCAGGATGTTTGTTCCGTTTTGCGAGTGTTGTACCGTTGGATGAGCCGGTACAACGTGATTGAAGACAAACAGTAATGTGAGATAAAACACTGTCGATGACATCAGTAGACATGGTGGTACTGAACCTATAGTTAGCATCGGATGTTGTCGATCATTAACTGTTAGTAATTACTGTAATTAGTCCTCTATTGTTGTGTTTGTAGCTTGACACACGGAAGTACCACTTCAACCGTGAGGGGCAATGGAGAAAACTGACAGCTTCGTCAAGATATGAATGTTATTTCATGTGGGTAATAGTTAGCACACTTAGTAACTCTACTATATGAAGAATATATCTTTTCTTTTTCGTGTCAGAGATACACATGGGGCAGATGAAGTAGAGTTTATCAGTTTCAATCACCCCGGCACAAGAAGGGATAATGTTGTCAGATCTATGCTATAGTTTCCTCGTAATGTGGTCAACACTATGCCTAGCCGCTATGGGTTCCTTAGAGTCAGGTACTCATAAATTGGGTGGCCTCGGGGACGTCAGTGCTACTCCAGCCCGGGATCTGAACTCGAGACTTTTGGCTTAGCAGTCATAAGCTCTAGCATCAGACCACGCCTTACCGTATAAAGGAGAGTAAGAAACGACGTAAGAAGAGGATACATGAAGTACAGAACAAGTGCCGTGTGAACGCCTCCTACTCGACAGATTAAATGTGGACTGACTAGAGTAATACCCACAGGAACATCAGCAGAAGACAATCGCTCTGGTGAAGCAGACCTGAAGATGGCTGGAAAGACAGGGCCTAGGTTAAAAGTATCAAAGAATCTAGATCTAGCAGAAATCTGGTCTCGCTTGATGGAATTGTCAGCGAGCAGCCCTGAGCGAAAGAAGAACTTGGTGTAATGCTGGACTAGTTAGCTAATGGCGTCACCGTGCTGGCTGATGACGTCACCTCAGCTATAATGGCTGCTGACCATCCATACTGTATGTAACAAAATAGGTTCTATTTTTATTTACCTGCACTTCGAGCTCAGCACTTCTATAAAATTAAGATTTGAAAAGTAATGAAAAAATGTACTAATTAAAGGAAATGTAAATAAAACACGTTTGCTAAAATTTACTAAATTTGAATGATAACCTAATGTAAAAGCTAATTTAAAAATTCCACACGGAGTTTTCGCCCTTTACTCATCACGTTAATGGTACAGAACTCTTCCAAGTCAAACATAACCGTCACGACAACTGCCGAAAAAATCGCGTTTCCAACTTTCCTGTATTCTAGTTATAGAGTACCAACATGAAATATCAGCAAGAAACAACAGCATACTTATTGTGAGTACCTTCAATCAATGGTACACTTGTGAACTATTTCATCTACATTGATAGCTTACATTTTTTGAGCTATAAACAGACTAAATTGGCAAATCCCTTAGATGACGAGATTAAAAGAGACAATTGTAAGTAATTTTAAAACAATCTGTCCTTAAAGCCGTATCATCACATGACGAGATTGGCGCCAACTGTGCAGACGATACTCACCCAACCACGAGATGGCGCTCGTATATATCGGCCATCTCATGTAGGTAATTACCTGTCCATCAGCCGTCTGCTAAGTTTTGATTTAATGAGCGCTCTAGACATGACGTGACATGGAGCTTGATTGGACAATTTGATGAACAGCTCACAAGTTTCAATTACTCTCAATTACATTCATTAGCCAATATAAACAAAAATACATAAATAAATCACATTGTTTTACTACAAAAATTTCATACATTAACCAATATAGACAGAACAAAAAGTTAAATAAATAACATTGTTTTACTAGAAATTACATTAGTCATAGAACTGCATGACAAGTTCAAATTTTAAAGATTTTTCTTTACATTTGACATTTCATGACTCGTCAGTATACAGAGTTTCTTTCAGACATTTTACTCCGGGAGGGCACTGACAATTTACGGTGGAGAGGGGAGGGGGGGGGGGGGGGGGGTAGGGACATTGGTTGAAGTATTTATTCTTTATATAAAATATATTACGTCGTCGTCTCTCCCCCCCCCCCCCCCCCCCGCCATTCAGAAGAGATACATGAAAAAAATGTCCGTATAATCCTATCGCCCATCAAACCTTTAAGTTTTGCTACAAGTCCACTTATATTTTAGTTTCACAATCAGCCCGAAATTCGAACACATGATAAAACCAGCAGGTCAATTTGATCTCGCTGTATGAGCTAACAAAATAGATTGTCGTCTGGTTACCCTTCAATTTGGTCAGCAGAAAGGTTATGCAGAGATCCTACCCAGCATTTGACGTACACAGACTCGCTGCACAAACAAACAAACAAACAAACAAACTTGTGAACGATGTCGCCAAACAATCTCTAGAGCCGAATAGCTTATTTGCCAAACTGCAATCAAATCACTTGAAATGTACTCATTTTTAGTTGTAACAAATGACGAATCTGTGTCTCTACATTGTGACTAGTAGCCTGTATCTTTACAAGTCTCTAACTATCACTTGATTAATGTATCTTTCCAAGTCTAAAACTACCCAGTCTTGGTGACTATCACGTGACTAATTTCCTGTGTCTTTACACGTCTGGGTCACTATGCTAGCCCAAAGATTCTCCAACAGCTGATTGCTATAAACAGGATTTATGGCCACCTTGACGTTCCATACAATCTTGCAGACGTAGCGGACCTCGTTGCCCTCGGCAAAGCTGGACGCCGCCAGACGAGGAACTCCGGCAGACTTGGCCAAGATTCCGGAGATGAAGGCGTCTTCCGGCGCGATCAGCCGGACGTGCTGCGCCATAGATACAAGTCTCTCAACGCTGGGCCGGCTGATGACGTAGGTGGCTCCTATGACGTACTGGGGATAGTAGGGGAACGGGTACTCGAGCTGGCTGACTGCCCAGCGGTCAGTCCGCACCACCCCGGGTCTGGCCTTAGCGTGACGACGACCCAGAATAAACTCATCCTTCCCGAAGTCTCTCGTCACGTGTTTCAACAGTTGAACCATCAACGGCATGTTGATAAACGTGTCCTCGTCCACCTTTAGGACGAACCGTGTCCTGCTGCAGTACTTGAGTGTCCACTGGAGCCCGACCAACATCTTGACGGACAAGTTCCTGTAGCTGTCCACAAAGTCCGCCATCACCACATCATTGTTCAGAACAGATTCCGTCTGTAAACTCTTCAGGTCCTCGCGTTTCAAATCTTTCCGGTACCCGAATAGAAAGATATGTTTAATTTTTTCTGGAATGTTCGCGTGTGGCCAGGAGTTGGTCTCTGACGCCCTGACCCACGTGCGGCGAATGACGTCCCTCCTGTCCCTACTCCCCACCACGGAGGGGATCACGACCAGAAGGTACGGGTCCTCTCTAGCGCAAACCTCCTCCCCGCTGATTAAAACAGAAAAGTTGAAACTGTTGAAAACGTCTTGAACGGGCTGGAAGAAACTTGCGTTGTGTGATAGGTAGGTCTCGTCTGGGATAGCGTGGTACAACGTCGTGTTGTCTGGCTCTCGGCTGATGTTCTGGAACATGTTCTGGAACATGTTCTCGTGTGCCAAGAACACGTCTGTGGTAGTGGCGGGGACACTGTCGGATGTGGCTCGTACAGAATCCTGGACCGACGACATTTCTTCAGGCGAGTCATCAGCCTCCACGCTGTCGTCGTGGAAAAATGCTACTGCTCGTTTGAACGTCTGCAGCTGTAGTGGCCCAGAGGAGCAGTGGAAGCCGGGGAGCAGGGAGCAGGTCACGTGCACACACATATAGCCACAGATGAGCAGGGTAGAGATGATCATGACGTAACCCAGGCCTCGTCTGGCGGACACTCGAATCAAGTTCCCTGAGATCATTCCACACCAGTCGCCCGCCACTGGACATACAGATATATATATATATATATATATATATATATATATATATATATATATATATATATATATATATATATATATATATATATATATATATACATAAAATATACTATTTAAATTACTGTACAAAACATCGGTACATCAAAGTCATTAAGTAGCTACGACATAAAGTCATGAAATAAAAGAATGTTGGTGCAGGTTTGTGAACTAAAGAAGGTTCGAGTAAAGAGCCAGGTAACGAAAGACTGCTCACACACTTACCCCGTGAGTTCTGGCCGTGTGAGTGACGTGTGTGCTAGCCACCAATGTGAGTGACGTGTGTGCTAGCCGCCGATGTGAGTGACGTGTGTGCTAGTCACCGTGCGACATCTAGAGCTGAGTTCAACAGCTGACTCAGGTGTAGATAGTGAGTACTGATTGATTGGGTAGCAAGCAGATAGGAGCATTGATTGGCGCGGTTTGCGTAACTCAAGAACAAACAGCTTTCTAAGAACTTGAGCCGGATCCGGCTTTTCCCCAGTTCATTCACCGGTATAAAACAATCGTCATATGATATTCAGCCGTTGTTGAAACTTATTTTGATGCACATTCACCGAAAAAATAATTTTAGTACAACTCTGTTTACTTTCCACTTCAAGTTGGATACAGTTATTAATATTTTAATTACGGTACATTTAATGAAGCTAATTAACATTTTAATTTTCCAAAAAAGAAAATCAAGCCTTACAGTTAGGCTTATTCGAAAAAAAACTCAGACATTTTAAGTTAAACTTGGATTGTTTTAACATCAACTGAAAATGTACAACCTTTAGTAGGCAGCCCCACGGTGTCCGCTCGATAATAAATAGCCGTGGTTGTTTAATCTAATGCCAAGGATTTGGGTAATCTGTAAATCTCAGCTGAATTCATCAGGTACCTGACTTTCTGATCCCACACTCACGTCATCGTGATGTGACGTCATCATCTCTTAAGCCAGCTCAACGGTTGACTTGTCTTAGTCTCAGATTTACTAGTTGACAGCTGGATAGACTAGACTAACTGTCGTAGCTGACAGCTGGATGGACTATTTGACAGCTGGATGGACTAGCTCAGGGGTCTCCAAACTACGGCCCGCGGGCCGGATGCGGCCCGCAAGGTCCTCTCATCCGGCCCGCGGAGATCTTTTTGTCCACGAAAAAAAAATGTTTGTCGGAGGTGGCTGTGGAACTTTGCCCAGAAAATTCAAAACAATTTGAAAATGTAAATTTGGGTGCAAATACCATTGCAGACATTGGTGAAAACATTGTCACTCAAATAGTGAAAAATGCAAGCAAGTTTCGCCATTTTTCAATTGCAATGGATGAGTTGCTAGACAGCTGTTCCACCTCTCAACTTATTGTGTTCATTAGAGGTGTGGATGAAGACCTGAACATAACACAAGTGCTGGCTTGCCTAAATAGCATGTCCGGCTACGCTACCGGAGATGATATATTCAATCAGTTGAAAAATGAATTGCTGATTATAACTTTGACTGGACTAACATGAGTGGCATAAAGAAAGGCTTGATCGGATAGGCAAAGCAGATGTGCAATGAGAAAACCATTCTAAAACCAATGTTCCTGCACCACCAAGCTCTGTGTGCTAAATAGTAGATATTAGCAGTGTACTGAATCCTGTGGACCTCGAGTGTGTTGTCGACAGTGTTTCTTTCAGACTTTTTTCTCCTGGGAGGGGGGGGGACTTGAAATGTGTATATATTTCTATATAAATTATATTTCGTGGAGGGGGGGGGAGGGCTCATCCATCTAGAAGAGGTGCCTGGATGAAACTCTGGCCCCCGAGCTGATATTTGATAGTTAATGCGGCCCTCGGGCTGAAAAGTTTGGAGACCCCTGGACTAGCTGATAGACTAGCTGACATCTTAATGTGACGTCAGAAGACAATGAAAAAGCGTTGTGTTTAAAGCCCTATACCACAAATGTGCCCATACCTACAGACACACATACAGACATACAAGACAAAATAGGATTTACTTTTCCTTTATTAAACGTCGCAGTTTCAAAAGGTGTCTCATATTCCCTACCTCACTCGATTGTCAAACAAAATGGAGTAGGTAAAATGCGAGACAAAACGTACAATTTTCTTTGAATGTAAACTCCGTACACTGAGTTATCAGACGTATAATCTCTTTGTTTGCATTGGTATAAAAGTTATTTTAATGTCAATACAGATGTTTTATCTGTTGAGAAATCGAAAATACACAAATCTATAGCAAAGTAGTTTAGCTGGACTTAGAGGAGAATGGAGAGATCAATAAAAGTTATTTTATTTATAAACCAAACCAAATCAGGACTAGTTCATAGTACTTGATGGCTTATTGAAAGAAAATTACAAACTATTTACTTAGTAAACGAAATTTAAATTATTGTATATTTGTTAGTTATGAGATTGTTGTATATGTTAATATTTTAAAAAAAAACAAGTTTAATCAAATCCCCATGGATAGCAAGAAACACTAGAGTGAGCACTAGAACTTACACAACTGTGTCAAGTCAGTAGACTAGGGCAGGGGTCGGCAACCTTTTGAGACAAAAGAGCCAAAAGTTACAATTTACAACATTACCCGGTTTTTAAAGAGCCACTAACATTTTTATGTCAATGGTATATTTGCTTAGGATTATATATATATATATATATATATATATATATATATATATATATATATATATATATATATATATATATATATATATAATCCTAAACAAATATCATACTATATATATATATATATATATATATATATATATATATATATATAGAGAGAGAGAGAGAGAGAGAGAGAGAGAGAGAGAGAGAGAGAGAGAGAGAGAGAGAGAGAGAGAGAGAGAGAGATATATAATTTAAATACATATGAAATAATCTCATTTGAATTTGTGTTGAGAGGATCTATTATGTAAGTCAGGGTACTTGCACTTGTTTTGAATAACTCAAATCTCTCAGTGAAAACACCCTTCAGTTTGTTTATATTAATGCTGAAGTGATTGTATAGTAGCAATGGTTTCATAACGATATTTTTTCAGAATTTTCGTAATGTAGTAATTTACCGCTCACCATGTATTCAACAAAAAGTAATTTTTTATCGAAACAAACCACTTCTTCAAGCAAGGCAAAGGCTGGGTTTTCCTTTCAGTTTTACACTTAGCTGGTTTAGTTTATTTGTGATATCAACTATGAAGTTGAATGTTTCAATTCGGGATGGTCGATTTAATAAGAAGTACATTGAGTTAGGGAGGAACTAAATATTATAATATAATAGTGAATGTTTATTGTTTATATCTATTGTTATATCGTTTATTACCGAGTGTTGCAGACTAATATTTTTTTGAGTTTTGAAAATATAAAATAATTATTAATATTTGTGCATGGAGCTGAAGAGCCGCAACTGGACACCAAAAGAGCCGCATGCGGCTCGCGAGCCGCTGGTTGCCGACCCCTGGACTAGGGTCATGTTTAGGGTTATGGTAAGGCTAACTTGTTGGTTAATAATGCAGTTTGATGATTCGATTAGAGTTAGCTTAGGATTAGATCAGGGTTAGATAAGGTTATCAGCGATGTATAGGATTATCGGATAAACTCTGATACAAAGTGGTTGTCCACTGTGGTGACCTCCTGGGTAGGGGGTGACCTTGACCTCTGAGAGAGACAGCTCCGCCTGTACAGATTCAGGACCCGCCTGTTGCAGGTGAGAGACAGGAAAATGAAGACACCCTGGAGACCGTTCAGGCAAATGGCGACAATTCTGAAAGAGAAGTTCAGACTTTCTGCATGTTCACATCACTAGTTTACATGTTCACAGTCTGTTCATAACTAGGTAACTACTTCAGTCAAAATATAATCTTTTACAAATACTGTATGACCCTAATTTTTTTGTTACATATGTGATATTTGTTTGTGTATTTTAGTGTGTGTGTGTGTATGTTTGTTGTGTCTGTAGTGGGTTTGTGTGTCCGTGTGTATGTCTTTTTGCTTGGACGTCAGTGAGTGTATATATGTGTATATATGTGAATGTGTGTCTGTCTATGTATGAGTGTTTATGTCTATGTCTTTGTGTAAATCTGAGTGGGTCTGTATACGTGTCAGTGTGTGTCTGTGTGCGAGTGTGTGTGTACGTGTAAGTGTGTGTACGTGTGTGTCTGTGTGCGAGTGTGTGTGTACGTGTAAGTGTGTATCGGTGTGCGAGTGTGTGTGTGTACGTGTAAGTGTGTGTACGTGTGTGTCTTGTGCGAGTGTGTGTGTACGTGTGTGTCTGTGTGCGAGTGTGTGTGTACGTGTGTGTATGTGTGCGAGTGTGTGTGTACGTGTCAGTGTGTGTCTGTGTGCGAGTGTGTGTACGTGTCAGTGTGTGTGTCTGTGTGCGAGTGTGTGTGTACGTGTCAGTGTGTGTCTGTGTGCGAGTGTGTGTACGTGTCAGTGTGTGTGTGTACGTGTCAGTGTATCACGTCCACACACCTCAAGACGTCATGAACATGTGTGTGTCTACCTTAGAGCCTCGATGTCCAGAGCCTCCGCCAAGATGGCCACCGTCCAAAAGGCTCCCGTCACGGTCGAGAGCTTGACGTAGATGTACACGCTCCTGTGGTCCTCCGTCTTTCTGCTCACCTGTAGGTCAACCACCTGTAGGTCAACCACCTGCTTGATGCTCACCACGGTCACGGTGAAGAAGACCAAGTTACAGATAACGACCGCACACATTGGTGCGACCATAGCCACACCTGGAGCAAAAGGTATTGAGCAATTTTACTCACACTGTTCAAGTTACGATCTAGGGAACATGGGATTCTAATATTTGTTTTAGAACTTGTCTTTCCTAATTACTAATATCTTAAGAAAAGTAAATATAAGACAATAGAAGTTAAATTATACAAATTAAAAGTCGAAAAAACCCGCGTAGAAAAAACTATCATAGAAGAATGACTAACTTAAGTACTAACCAACAACCCGTGTAGAGTCGATGTAGCACCTGACTTTAGTACTCACCAACAACACGTGTAGAGTCGATGTAGCTCCTGACTTAAGTACTCAGCAACAACACGTGTAGAGTCGATGTAGCTCCTGACTTAAGTACTCAGCAACAACACGTGTAGAGTCGATGTAGCACCTGACTTAAGTACTCACCAACAACACGTGTAGAGTCAATGTAGCACCTGACTACTCACCAACAACACGTGTAGAGTTGATGTAGCACCTGCTGACCCCATAGCCCGTGTAGGACCAGTCATACGTCATGCTGTACGTCACCACGGCCAGCACGACCGTCACGGGCATGACGCACGACCCCAGCACCAGACGACAGACATGCACGTGCTCACGGTGAGCGCTGAAGACGATGGGGCGGGTCTGGGAGGAGAAGACCCTCAACATGTGCAGGCTGCACGTCCAGCTCCACGACAACATCCACAGCCACAGGAAGTGGGTTGCCATGCCAACCGCCACACACAGGACGCCTGGTGGGGAGCTGGAAGGACAAACACACATACACCTTACTGTTGAAACGATGCACATACACACACACCACAGGATAAACACACACACACACACACACACACCCTACTGTTGAAACGATACACACACCATGGGATAAACACACACACACACACACACATTACTTGCTTTTAGCAATTAAATCAGCTCTATCACAGCATTTAAACATTGATGACAACTTTGTAGATATAGCACACTGGTACTAACCCGAAACAAACTACACCCTACACCAAAACTTTAACAAGTACACTAAACAAAACCTCAGTTCGAGCACCACTGACCAATCATGCAAGCAGGCAGGTAAGAATGTTGGCCACAACTGACCAATCAATCATGCAGGTAAGAATGTTGGCCACCATTGACCAACCATGCAAGCAGGCAGGTAAGAATGTTGGCCACCACTGACCAATCATGCAGGCAGGTAAGGCAGGTAAGAATGTTGTCTCACCTGTGGGAGGAGAGCAGAAGTGCGACCTGAGCCAGCAACAGACTTAAACTCAGGAACATGTTGTTTTTCCCCGCCCCTGTTCGCAGCACCGCAAACCTGGCGTAGGTCACCAAGGTCAGAACGAGGCTGACGAGAGACGCCCCTATACAAACCAGAGTCAACACGTACTGCACGTCAAGCAGGAGTCGAGTTTTTGTCTGAGCTCTAGGCGCTGACTCCTCGAGTCTCTTGACCAGCAGCTTGTGGCACATCTTCAGCCACCCCTGGCCGTCCACCTCCATCGTGTTGAGCTCCGTGGGGTGCGAGAAGTTGAGGCTGGTCGTGTTGAGGTGGACGGTCACGACGACAGCCGGGGGGACCTGCGAGTGGTCAGCGGTCATCTCGTACTCGGCCGGACTGAACACGGCGAGCGGGCACGCTGGCTCCGACGTGATGTTCAGGTTATTGACAAAGTCTTTCAAAAATTTGTTCTGCTGGGCGGGGTGGTGGAGCATGGCCCGGGGCAGGCCAACGCCCCCCAGGATCAGCCGGGTCACAAAGGTCAAGGTCGTGTTGCCAGGGACGGACAACTTCAGGGGTTGACGGAGGAAGCGGTCAGCTAGCGCCGCCTCGATCTCGTCACGTGGTCTCATGTTGGCGTAGAGCTTCAGGTCAAGGCACATCACGTGACGGACTTCCGGTGTCTGGGTGGTCGGGTAAGTCAAGACTTTGTGAAGAAACTGCCAGCTGATCTGAACCATCAGAAGTTTGATCTGGAAATATTTTAATTACACTCTGATGTGTTTAAATTGTTGATGATAGAAACTTGGCCAAACCTGGTCTCATTACTTAAGAACCCATATATACTCTAGGTATGGACTGACAACTTTCGGTGCATGGGACAGGTGCACAGGTGTATGGGACAGGTGCACAGGTGTATGGGACAGGTGCACAGGTGTATGGGACAGATGCACAGGTGTATGGGACAGGTGCACAGGTGTATGGGACAGGTACACAGGTGTGTGGGACAGATGCACAGGTGTATGGGACAGATGCACAGGTGTATGGGACAGGTGCACAGGTGTATGGGACAGGTACACAGGTGTGTGGGACAGGTGCACAGGTGTATGGGACAGGTGCACAGGTGTATGGGACAGATGCACAGGTGTATGGGACAGGTGCACAGGTGTATGGGACAGGTGCACAGGTGTATGGGACAGATGCACAGGTGTATGGGACAGGTGCACAGGTGTATGGGACAGGTGCACACGTGTATGGGACAGATGCACAGGTGTATGGGACAGATGCACAGGTGTATGGGACAGGTACACAGGTGTATGGGACAGGTGCACATGTCTCTCAGTGTTTGTGTTACCAGAATGTACAATCAATCAAACAATCAAACAATTATCAACATTTTCATTAGAAAACCTCTTTCACCTCCTACTTGATATTCTCGTACAAGCACAATCTGATGTGTGTGGCTCACCCCGCCCTTCTGATGTACTCACCTTACTGGCGAGCGAGAGTTCAATGTCCGTCAAGTTGGTGACCCCCACCGTCTGCTGGGGTACCAGCCACACCCTGATCGTGTACTTCAGGCCCCGCACCCAGGGGAACATCGACCTGCAAGTCTGGAACTGGAGACTTTTTCCTGGCGGGCAGAGCAGGGGCAGGCAACCTCCCTGCAGGAGTAGGTCAAGGTTAAACATAAGACCTACATACCTACAGCAAGGTCAAGGCTTAAAGCAAGGTCGAACATAGGACCTACAGGATTTGATCAAGGTCAAACATCATCCCTACAGCTTAGTTTCAATATCTAGATTTAATATTGAAAAAACCGAGATCGTACACAAGTACACACGTACAAAAGGTGAGTACAACTTACGTCCGGAGAGTGCCATTGCCCGTGAGTACACGGACGTGCATCAGTCGTCTGGTCGTGCCGGCTGTCCTGTTGGACGTTCAGCAGGAAGGAGATGGCCGGCAGTATAAAATCTGTGACTTGATCTACGACACAACGGCAGTCTTTGATGTACACGCTAGGGTAGGACATCTACAACAGTAGAACAAAGATCTTTGTGGGTAGGACATCTACAACAGTAGAACAAAGATCTTTGTGGGTAGGACATCTACAACAGTAGAACAAAGATCTTTGTGGGTAGGACATCTACAACAGTAGAACAAAGATCTTTGTGGGTAGGACATCTACAACAGTAGAACAAAGATCTTTGTGGGTGGGACATCTACAACAGTAGAACAAAGATCTTTGTGGGTAGGACATCTACAACAGTAGAACAAAGATCTTTGTGGGTAGGACATCTACAACAGTAGAACAAAGATCTTTGTGGGTAGGACATCTACAACAGTAGAACAAAGATCTTTGTGGGTAGGACATCTACAACAGTAGAACAAAGATCTTTGTGGGTAGGACATCTACAACAGTAGAACAAAGATCTTTGTGGGTAGGACATCTACAACAGTAGAACAAAGATCTTTGTGGGTAGGACCCCTACAACAGTAGAACAAAGTTCTTTGTGGGTAGGACATCTACAACAGTAGAACAAAGATCTTTGTGGGTAGGACATCTACAACAGTAGAACAAAGATCTTTGTGGGTAGGACATCTACAACAGTAGAACAAAGATCTTTGTGGGTAGGACATCTACAACAGTAGAACAAAGATCTTTGTGGGTAGGACATCTACAACAGTAGAACAAAGATCTTTGTGGGTAGGACATCTACAACAGTAGAACAAAGATCTTTGTGGGTAGGACATCTACAACAGTAGAACAAAGATCTTTGTGGGTGGGACATCTACAACAGTAGAACAAAGATCTTTGTGGGTAGGACATCTACAACAGTAGAACAAAGATCTTTGTGGGTAGGACATCTACAACAGTAGAACAAAGATCTTTGTGGGTAGGACATCTACAACAGTAGAACAAAGATCTTTGTGGGTAGGACATCTACAACAGTAGAACAAAGATCTTTGTGGGTAGGACATCTACAACAGTAGAACAAAGATCTTTGTGGGTAGGACATCTACAACAGTAGAACAAAGATCTTTGTGGGTAGGACCCCTACAACAGTAGAACAAAGTTCTTTGTGGGTAGGACATCTACAACAGTAGAACAAAGATCTTTGTGGGTAGGACATCTACAACAGTAGAACAAAGATCTTTGTGGGTAGGACATCTACAACAGTAGAACAAAGATCTTTGTGGGTAGGACATCTACAACAGTAGAACAAAGATCTTTGTGGGTAGGACATCTACAACAGTAGAACAAAGATCTTTGTGGGTAGGACATCTACAACAGTAGAACAAAGATCTTTGTGGGTAGGACATCTACAACAGTAGAACAAAGATCTTTGTGGGTAGGACATCTACAACAGTAGAACAAAGATCTTTGTGGGTAGGACATCTACAACAGTAGAACAAAGATCTTTGTGGGTAGGACATCTACAACAGTAGAACAAAGATCTTTGTGGGTAGGACATCTACAACAGTAGAACAAAGATCTTTGTGGGTAGGACATCTACAACAGTAGAACAAAGATCTTTGTGGGTAGGACACTACAACAGTAGAACAAAGATCTTTGTGGGTAGGACACTACAACAGTAGAACAAAGATCTTTGTGGGTAGGACATCTACAACAGTAGAACAAAGATCTTTGTGGGTAGGACATCTACAACAGTAGAACAAAGATCTTTGTGGGTAGGACATCTACAACAATAGAACAAAGATCGTTGACAGCTAGATATACTTTACATATCTTTGCTCATGTGCTAGTTCTCATAAAATATGAGTTTTCATAATAAAATCAAAACAAAAGATACAACATTGTATGAAACTGGACGAGATTTGAATAAAACTTGAACACAAAAGATACAACATTGTATAAAACGACGAGATTTGAATAAAACTTGAACACAAAAGATACAACATTGTATAAAACTGGACGAGACTTGGAACACAAAGGCTTTCCGTCTTACCATGTTGCAGATGGCACAGAAAATGTTTCGGTAAAAGACTTCGTCAGACCTGGAGAAAACAACGAACTTCCTGTGTGTGAGTACCCCACATGCCTTCACAACATCCGGGTCAACGCCCCTCCCCACCGCGTCGCTTGGGCAGCTGTCTATCACCCCCGGGCTGGACATTAAAGTTACTCAACATTAGCTGTAGTTACATTATGTGTTGGATGTACAAGCAACCTACAACCTACATATGCCCAAAACCTACAACCTATGACATAGACTTACAACCTACTCACATATGCATACAACCTACCTACATACGCCTACAACCTACCCACATATGCCTACAACCTATGACATAGACCTACAACCTACCCACCTATGCCCACAACCTACCCACAATATGCCAACCACCTACCCACAAATGCCCACAACCTACCCACCTATGCCCACAACCGACCCACATACAACTATGTCCCATATAGACAAGACCTAAGACCTGTCAAGACGCACCCATACTGTCTGGCATTACAGGTCATCGAGCTGTTGTTGACAGGAAGTGTCTCGTGCAGCAGACAGTCTTGTGAGTGTCTCAACACCAGCCTCAGTAGCTCGTCCGGTGTGTTGGCCCGGTACACACTCGTATAGTCCCGACACGACACGCTCAAGTTGGCCACAATCATCTGCTGTGGTCAGGATGATTGGTCAGGGATTGGATGATTGGTCAGTGATTGGGTGATTGGTCAGTGGTTGGATGATTGGTGAGTGAATGGACCACTGGTCAGTGATTGGATGATTGGTCAGTGATTGGAAGGTTGGTCAGTGATTGGATGATTGGTCAGTGATTGGATGATTGGTCAGTGGTTGGGTGGTTGGTCAGTGGTTGGATGATTGGTCAGTGATTGGATGATTGGTCAGTGGTTGGATGATTGGTCAGTGATTGGATGATTGGTCAGTGATTGGATGATTGGTCAGTGATTGGATGATTGGTCAGTGGTTGGATGATTAGTGATTGAATGGTTGGTCAGTGGTTGGATGATCAAATGTTCAACAAACCTACCTCTGTAACAAGCATGTAACAAAGCTTACCTCTGTAACAAGCATGTAACAAAGCTTACCTCTGTAACAAGCATGTAACAAAGCTTACCTCTGTAACAAGCATGTAACAAAGCTTACCTCTGTAACAAGCATGTAACAAAGCTTACCTCTGTAACAAGCATGTAACAAAGCTTACCTCTGTAACAAGCATGTAACAAAGCTTACCTCTGTAACAAGCATGTAACAAAGCTTACCTCTGTAACAAGCATGTAACAAAGCTTACCTATGTAACAAGCATGTAACAAAGCTTACCTATGTAACAAGCATGTAACAAAGCTTACCTCTGTAACAAGCATGTAACAAAGCTTACCCTCTGTAACAAGCATGTAACAAAGCTTACCTCTGTCACAAGCATGTAACAACGCTTACCTCTGTAACAAGCATGTAACAACGCTTACCTCTGTCACAAGCATGTAACAACGCTTACCTCTGTCACAAGCATGTAACAAAGCTTACCTCTGTCACACCGTTACAAACGGCACAGTACTTGTTACGGTACATCACGTGTGTCCAGTTGTCCTTCACGTGGAGATAAGTGTCCACCGTGACGTCATCGTACCGGATGTTGCTTTCACAAAGCCGTCTGACGTCATCATCCCCCGTGAAGTTCCTTGGACAGGAAGTGATGAACAAGTAGCCGTCTGCTTTAGACTTGAGATGACAAGAGACGTCTGGGTGGTCCACGCTGGGTTCCTCATCACGTGACTTCCTCCCGTCTGCCGGGGTGTACGGAAACGCGTCACCGGTCACGTAGCTAACCGGCGAGATGGGGTCAAGGACGTCCGGACAGCAGTTGCCGTAGAGCTGGCACTGCGGTCGCTGACACTCGCAGAAGGTGCACTGGATGCTGGCACACGACGGAAGGTTCCAGAAAACCTTGACCCCGTTCTGGCATCGGGCGGGGCAGAAGCTCCAGTGAAAGTGTTCCGGCGTCGTCGTGGTCTTGTCCCACCGGAAGTGCAGTAGCTCCCAGTCTTTGGCTGGAGATTTGTGATTGCTGGGGGTGTGGCTGGGGGCGGGACCGCTGGGAAGCTTGCCCTCACTGCGTCCTGTCCATTCTTGCATCGAGCCATTCATGGGAGGATCCTCACTTAGACCCCACCTATCTTGTAAAGTCCCATTCATGGGCGCGTCTACGCTGTGACCTGTCCCATCTGGACCAGTACCGTTCAAAGGAGGTGTGTCCTGGCTGTGGCCCCTCCCATCTTGTGAAGTACCTTTTATGGGCGTGTCCTGGCTGTGGCCCCTCCCATCTTGTAACGTGCCCTTTATGGGCGTGTCCTTGCTGTGGCCCCTCCAATCTTGTGACGTGCCCTTTATGGGCGTGTCCTGGCTGTGGCCCCTCCCATCTTGTAACGTGCCCTTTATGGGCGTGTCCTTGCTGTGGCCCCTCCAATCTTGTGACGTGCCCTTTATGGGCGTGTCCTGGCTGTGGCCCCTCCCATCTTGTAAAGTGCCATTGATGGGCGTGTCCTGGCCTGTGTAGCGACACACACTCAACAGTCTGGCCACCACTGAACACATCAGGCAACTTGACAACAATACACAGATAGCTGACGTCATGCTCGTGTTTAACTCTGTCAAGTTCTGTGTAGACAGTGTCTAGATCTGTGTAGACAGTGTCAAGTTCTGTGTAGACAGTGTCTAGATCTGTGTAGACAATGTCAAGTTCTGTGAAAATATTCGCTCCCTATTTAATGAAATTTGAACTGTTACATTCTTGTATTTTGATAAACTTCAACTGACTTTGTAGAAGCTCCAACATTTTATTTTATGGAAGGAAATTTAAAAAATGAATATTCTATTGATGTTCCGTAACCTACATTGTCTTGTAAAATTGAAAAGTTTGACCGCAAGTTCTGGGAAAACCTACCCTTTGTACTGAACTACAAGTGGCAAATTTCGCACCGTCCCTAAACATTTATAGAAATGTCCAGGTACAAAAATTCAGTACACCCAAGTTTTTCAGCTTGTAAAAATTTTTGTTTCCGAATAATCTGTCAGTGATTATTTGAACTGTATCCTAACGGAATATAATTAGCATGGAGCTTCATTAATAAACGTTTTGAATTTCAGAAATAATTAGCTAAAATGTATTTTGTTGTCATCTAAATCGATTCAATGGATTTTTGATATTCCCACAAAGTGCAAAAACTCTTTGATGGGGGGGGGGGGGGGGGGGTAGGTTGTTGTTGAGATTTTTATGACGTGTGAGGGATAAATTTAGCTGTTGGTGGCCAAAAATTAGCGTCAGTAAAACCGTATTGTTTTAATAGTAAATTTTTCGATTTGGTGTTACCCCCTAAATTATGTTACCCGGACCCCCCCCCCCCCTTAGTGACATTCTATTTAAAAGTGTGGAAGGCAGGTGGGGCTACAGGTGGGTGGGGCAGCATTTGTGAATGTTAGTTGTGGGGTTTTGACTCCTCCCTCTCCCCCCCCCCCCAACCAGTAAAAATGTCTCAGGGTTGTCCCATGTTTTGTGTGGATTCTGTCAGGGCTGGTTTTAGACAGTAGTGTGTCGGTGTTGTGTTAAGGTTGGTGTTGTGTTAAGGTTGGTGTTGTGTTAAGGTTGGTGTTGTGTTAAGGTTGGTGTTGTGTTAAGGTTGGTGTTGTGTTAAGATTGGTGTTGTGTTAAAGTTGGTGTTGTATTAAGGTTGGTGTTGTGTTAAGGTTGGTGTGTCGGTGTTGTGTTAAGGTTAGTGTTGTGTTAAGGTTGGTGTGTCGGTGTTGTGTCAAGGTTGTCCCTAGATTTACATCTCAGATTAGGTGAGTACTGCCTCACGTGCTAGAGGACGTAAGAGAAGAAATCCGTCTGCCGTAGGCCATTGCTTGACACATGCTTGAAATTTCCCATCATTAATTAGTTAATTAGCTCATGTCATTGCTAATAAGAATAATACGTTGCAGAGTTTTTTCCCTTCTGTCAAACGTTACAAGATTTGATGAAGAATCAAAAACACGATTGGATATGCCATAAAGTGTTTTTATTGCGGGATTTCCGAGGGTAAAAAACTGTGACAACATAGCAGGCACAAACATATTGGCTACAAACATCAAATGATGGTCGTGGGGGTGGGGGCGGGGGGGGGGGGGGTTGATACTTAGTTAACAGTTATTTATTTTTACCGCCATTTTAAGTAGGTAGTTCAAAACGTGAGTTATTTTAGCAGGAAATACTTGAGCGCTTGGTTGACCAGTGTGATTCATGTGGACGTGGAACTTAGAACAACCTTTTAACAACTTGATGGCCAACCATAGGCTCTTTTGTTTTGTTGCTTTGCAGCTGTAAATTTTTTAAATTTTAAAATTGGATTGTTTATTGTTGTAGCGGAAAGGTTTTAGTGCTGCCCTCTACCTTGCTCTTAGTGCTGCCCTCTACCTTGTGCTGACATGCAAGCAGTTGTTTTTAAAATTGCCCTCTACTTTGTGCTGTTCTAAGTGCTGACATCCAAATAGTTGTTCTTCGTGCTGCCCTATATGTTGTTCTTAGTGCTGCCCTATATGTTGTTCTTTGTGCTGCCCTCTATGTTGTTTCTAGTGCTGCCATCTACGTTGTTCTTAGTGCTGCCAGCTAGGCTGCTGCCCGACGGACGAGTGCTGCCCTCTGTGCCGCCCCGCCCTGTCATAAGCCTCAAGACCCGGCTATTACAGATGTACGACACAAAGATAAACACGCCCTGAAGTCCATTCAAGACCACAGATACACATCTGAAAGTTGACCACATGATTCATTATGTAAAAACACATCTAAAAGTTTAAAATATATATATATATATATATATATATATAATTATATAGAAACATCTGAAAGTTGTTGAAACAAAGTTGGCCACCCAAATGGCCACTCACCTTAAAGCACCCGCTAATGGCCCAAATAGCCACTCACCTTAAAACACCCGAGTTAATGGCCCAAATGGCCACCCACCTTAAAGCATCCGAGTTAATGGCCTCGCCAACAAGAGCTATGGCCCAATAGACGCCAGTCAAGGACGATAACTTGATATAGATCACGAAATTACGTCGGTTGTCTCTCTTGAAATGGGCGTTGTCCTGTAGCTTCTTCACAGCGTGGATCTTAAAGCCAGTCACAGCAAACATGAGGAAGTTGGCGGCTATAATCGTGGCTAGGGGTACGACCATTGACACACCTGGTACAGGTGGATAAATTTATAGGTAACATGTCTAGGTCTATGGACTATCTGGGTCTATGGACTGTCTGGGTCTATGGACTGTCTGTCGTATATTTGACTTTAAAAGCTAGCAGCAACTTAACATGAGATGGACGTCATTTTCTTTTAGAGGGGGCCCAGGGTTGTGGGAACTTCCATCTCCCTCCCCCACCCACCACCTCCCTCCCCCACCCACCACTTCCCTCCCCCAACCCACCACCTCCCTCCCCCACCCTACCACCTCCCTCCCCCACCCTACCTCCTCCCTCCCCCCACCCACCACCTCCCCCACCCCCCACCAGATCCTACCTACAAGAAATCCTGAGTCCAGATAACACCTGTAGCGTCCATACCCAATCCTGGCTCCACCGGATGTGACGTAGGACCCAGCCACCACCGCGGCCACAGTGGTCAGCGGTAGGACCAGCGACACGATGACCCGCTGCAACAGCTGGGGACACGCCCTGTCGGTCACGTGACGAGTTTTGGCGGTAAAGATCCGGAACATGTGGAAGCTGCAGAGGTAGGTCCAGGAGAACATCCAGAGCCAGCAGACGTGGGCGGAGATCCCCAGGGTGGGGCAGAGCTGGCTGGTCGTGGGGCTGGGGGGGAACACGGGGCGTGAACTCTAACATCACAACACTAACATCATAACATTAACTTCATAACACGAACAACATAACAGTAACAACATAACAGTGACATCATAACACAAATATAACACTTACATCATAGCACTTACATCATAACACTTACATCATAACACTTACATCATAACACTTACATCATAACACTTACATCATAACACTTACATCATAACACTTACATCATAACACTTACATCATAACACTTACATCATAACACTTACATCATAACATTTACATCATAACAGTAACATCATAACACTAACATCATAACACTTACATCACAACAGAAACATCATAACACTAACATCAGAACACTTACATCACAACAGAAACATCATAACACTAACATCATAACACTTACATCACAACAGAAACATAATAACACTTACATCATAACACTAACATCATAACATTTACATCATAACACTTACATCCAGAGTTTCTTCCAGGCATCCCTCCGGGGGGGGGGGGTGAGGGTACACCGCCCCCCCCCCCCGAAGAAAGTCTACCGCCCCTACCCCCCCCCCCCTCCCCAAACGAAATGGGATTTATACAGAAAGTATATACTTTTGACAGTGTCCGCCCCCCCCCCCCCCCCCCCGAAAATTTCAAGTCCACCCCCGGAGAAAAAAGTCTGGAAGAAACACTGCTAACATCATATTACTAATATCATAACACTAATACTGTAATACTAATATCGAAACACTAACATATAGTATCATAAGATGAATAAAATAACATACAAAATTAAAAATGTGAACAACACAAATATATAACAAAAATCCCAACAAGAACAAATCTTACGTGTGACTCAGAGCAATGTACAGAACTTGTGCCAGCAACAGACTAAAGGACAGGAACATGATGTTGTAGCCAGCAGCACTGCGCAGCACCGGAAACCGGAAATACGTCATCAAGGTTATACAACAGCACGTGACCGATGCCCCAGAACACACCAGTGAGAGGTAGTAGATGGCTAACACGGTGGCCGTCAACACATCCTGTGTTTGAGGTGTGTAGGTCTCCAGCAGGTCAACACACACGTGTAACACACCGGCTGCGTCCATGTGTAGCCAATTTAAGTCCGACACATCGCTGAAGCGCATGCGCTGCGTGTTGACCTGTAAGGTCAGCTGTGCTGTAGGTTGAGAGGTCAACAACTCCGTGTTTAGCTGGTAGTGTGGCGGTTCGAACCTCACATAGCTGCATGTCAAAGTTCTGCTGGCGATGATGTAGACTGGTCGAGTGGCTAGCTCAGTGATGGCCCGCACATTGTATGTGAGTGAATGACACTCCAAACCCGAGTCTTGACAGTGGGAATCAGGACTGAAGAAATCTGACCAAAGGATTGGATTTAACTTGATTTTCTTGCCCGCGTCAAGTTCCAGGGTAATTGGTTGATTTAGAAAAATGTCGAGCATTTTCTTCTCGAGCTGGTCACGTGAGAGGTGAAGGTCGAAGTCTGCTGTGAGGTTCACATCCGCCCAAAACATGAGAGCTGCACAGGCTGGCCATTGGTCAGTTGTCACGTGATGGGGTTTAAAGATGACGCCTGCCTCTAGGCTGTAGTCAGTTGTCAAGTTGGACAGTCGAGAGGTCAGCTGAAAAATATTGAGTGGACAGTAGAAAGGTCAGGCAAAAATATTGAGTGGACAGTAGAAAGGTCAGGTGTAAATATTGAGTGGACAGTAGAAAGGTCAGGTGTAAATATTGAGTGGACAGTAGAAAGGTCAGGTGTAAATATTGAGTGGACAGTAGAAAGGTCAGGTGTAAATATTGAGTGGACAGTAGAAAGGTCAGCTGACAAAATATTGAGTGGACAGTAGAAAGATCAGGTGTAAATATTGAGTGGACAGTAGAAAGGTCAGGTGTAAATATTGAGTGGACAGTAGAAAGGTCAGGTGTAAATATTGAGTGGACAGTAGAAAATTCAGCTGACAAAATATTGAGTGGACAGTAGAAAGATCAGGTGTAAATATTGAGTGGACAGTAGAAAGGTCATGTGTAAATATTGAGTGGACAGTAGAAAATTCAGCTGACAAAATATTGAGTGGACAGTAGAAAGGTCAGGTGTAAATATTGAGTGGACAGTAGAAAGGTCAGGTGTAAATATTGAGTGGACAGTAGAAAGGTCAGGTGTAAATATTGAGTGGATAGTAGAAAGGTTAGGTGTAATGACAATAATTAAGGTTATCTTTGTAATGATGTATCAGACCATTAGGATACCAAGAATGATTATGGTGTTAATGGTGAAGGTGTAAAGTAACCTTCGAACCTGGCCGGGGCAGGTGAAGTAGGGTTCACCTTTTTCTGTGGCCTCGGTGTGTGAATGGACAATGTGGTCAGCACCGTGCCCAGCCGTCTTTACTTCCCAACGTAAGTCAGGTACTCATCAGAACTGAGTCGACGTTCTTCTGAAATGAACTCTATATTCGAACTCGAGACTTTCGGGTAGGCACTAGTACGCTCTTCGACCCGACCACGCCGTCCCATAGTGATGATTATGGTGATGCTGCTGTAGAAAGATGGAGATGAAAAAAAAAACTTGCCGTACTGCTAGGTTAAACGCGTGCAACAGAACCGTGTGGGTCAGGTTCCCTGTGGTCAGGTTCCCTGTGGTCAGGTTCCCTGTGGTCTGGCATTGGTCTGGGACTGCCCGGGGCAGCAGCAGGCGCAGTCTGTAGCTCAGACCTCGGATCTCGGTCAAGGCCGTTGTACAGGTCCTGTTGGTCAGGAGTTTGCCGGGTGAGCACATCAGTGGCATACACGTGCCCTGGGGAGCCAATCAGATTTGTTGTTACACGTGTAACAGAAGTGTGGAGCCAATCAGCTTTGTTGTTACACGTGTAACAGAAGTGTGGAGCCAATCAGATTTGTTGTTACACGTGTAACAGAAGTGGGGAGCCAATCAGATTTGTTGTTACACGTGTAACAGAAGTGTGGAGCCAATCAGCTTTGTTGTTACACGTGTAACAGAATCGGACTTGTAAATTTTTCAATGTAAACTGAAAGCTCAGACCAATTATTCCAAAGAGGGGTGTGGGATCTATGTAAATACTAGAGCATCTGTGCGCGTTGCCGCGAATAACAACAAAACACTTCATCGAATGCCCAATTTTATTCAGTGTCTTAAATAATTCAGTTTGAACTATTATTTTTTGTGGCGTACATAAATAATCTATGAGTCGTATGCTAATTAAATTCTAGGATTGGAAGATCTGTCAGTATTGACAATTTACAATAAGGTTGGAAGCTAACAGAAATAACAGCTAAATGTATATATTAAACCTATAGCGGAGAAATAATAAAGCATTATAAAGCTATACATTTTCAGTCGACGGGACTCAATTATAGGCTAATGTTTGCTTTAAAGAGACCGATGCCCTGTAATATTGATAAACAATCATCACTTTTCTGGCTGTATAATAAATATTGTGTTTGCACATTCGAATATGTCTTTTATTTTATTACCGTTTTTTAATAAAATAAGGTTTATTCATCTTTTTTTTTTTAAATATACGACCGTTTTTATTAGCTCAATACATTTTGCTGAAGATACATACCTCATAGCATCGGGAAAATGTTACAAACAATGGAGAGAGAAATATTCTGAATTAAAAGATCGCTTAGTTACTTACATCAAGGGTAGACCACTCATCTATAGAACAGTTTGACAGGGCGGTCCTGGTCGGATTATCGTCCTTGTTTTCCCAGCGAAAGTTGAACATTAGAGAAAACATGAGGGGCGGTGGGGGAGGTTTGCTGAACTGGACGTCACATGAGACTTTGTCGCCCTCATACGCCGACCTCTAGGGGACAACAAAATTAAGGGAACGCTACTTGGTGCATCGAAGTCAAGGGAATTAAGTGAATTCAACTCATTAAAGGGATATAATTCAGTTTGGTGCAATTTAGGAACATAATTGAGTTTGATACAATTGATTGATACAATTTCAAAGAAAGAGAATACTAGCAGCTTGACTTAGAGTGAGTTAAACTAAAATGTTTATCTCCGTAAAGAATGTCAACTTACTTTTGAAATCCGGTGCAACATTTCAGTGATAGAGACCTGTGGAGTGGTGTTTCAAGCGTCATTTTTTGTTTCATTTTTACAAGCAAGGAATATGTAAACGTATCCTTACACTGAGACATTTTTGGTCAAATACCGCTATCTTTTTACAGATAACACAGAAAATATTTTTGTTTAAATACCGCTAGATGCCCTACAGATGCCCTACAGGTCCCCTACAGATGCCCTACAGATGCCCCACCTTGTTGCAGATGGCACAGAAAATATGTTGTTTAAATAACACTAGATGCCCTAAAGATGCCCTATAGATGCTCTATAGATGCCCTACCCATGCCCTACAAGTCCCCTACAGATGCCCTACAGATGCCCTACAGATGCCTTACAGATGCCCTATAGATGCCCTACAGATGCCCTACAGGTCCCCTACAGATGCCCTACCTTGTTGCAGATGGCACAGAAAATATTCTGGTAGTTCCTCAGACTGTTCAAGTTGTAGACTTTAAAAATGTTGTCCTTCAGGCTGTGGCAGGCCTGCTCTACTTCACCCAGGTCTTTCTCAGCTGGACACCTGTCAATCACCTGCTCCCTGTGGTGATAGCCAAGGTCAGTTGTCACATTACTTACAGGAACCTTAGTCACCTGCTCCCTGTGGTAATAGTCAAGTTGTCACAGTACTTACAGGGGCCTTTGTCAACTGCTCCCTGTATTGGAAGGTCACCTACCTGTATTAAAAGGTCTCCTACCTAAACAGGTAACTTACCTGTATTTAAAGGTCACCTACCTGTATTGAAAGGTCACCTACCTGTATTGAAAGGTCACCTACCTGTATTGAAAGGTCACCTACCTGTATTTAAAGGTCACCTACCTGTATTTAAAGGCCACCTACCTGTATTGAAAGGTCACCTACCTGTATTGAAAAGGTCACTACCTGTATTGAAAAGGTCACCTACCTGTATTGAAAAGGTCACTACCTGTATTGAAAAGGTCACCTACCTGTATTGAAAGGTCACCTACCTGTATTGAAAGGTCACCTACCTGTATTGAAACTTATCACAGGTGAGAAAACGAGTGTTCCCCGGGGGTGAGTGCATGACCCGGCAGGTGGAGTCTGCCCTCAGGGCAAGTCTGAGGAAGGTGTCTGGGTCTGTCGCAGTGTAGACAGACATGTAGCTGCTGCACTCGATCAACACGGGGACAACTGCAGTCTGAAGACAGACAGACAACAAATCTCTGATGGGTCTTCTTTACTTAAATACAGACAGACAGCAAATCTATGACGGGTCTACTTTACTTAAAGACAGACAGACAACAAATCTCTGATGGGTCTACTTTAACTAAAGACAGACAGACAGCAAATCTCTGATGAGCCTACTTTAACTAAAGACAGACAGACAGCACATCTCTGATGGGTCTACTTTACTTAAAGACAGACAGACAACAAATCTCTGATGAGCCTACTTTAACTAAAGACAGACAGACAGCAAATCTCTGATTTGTCTACTTTATCGGTTTTGCTTTATCAGAACTGGATTGACTGTTTCTGTGAACTCTAAGCACCATAGAGATGTCAGTAGTTGCTTGTTTGGATGCAAGTGTTTTGTTGTGTGAAATTGCGTGTTGGCATTCGGTTTAAGTGTACTATTGCACTCAATAGACCCCACAATGTTGATCTACTTATATCCTTCGTGTGTAACTTCTTCATACAAGTAAAGCAACTTGATTTACCTTAGTTACACCGTTACATGTGGCACAGTAGATATTTTTATAAACAGCCGTTGTAGTGACGTCATAAACACGTGTGTAAATGGCCATTGTCGTGTTGTCATCGTTCACGTTACTCTGACACAAGTTCACACTGTCCATGTCGTCCGTGTAATCTGGTGGGCATGAGCGTACGTACAGGAAAGTGTAGGAGGCTGTGTTGGCTTCACACCCTAGTTGGGAGCTGTTTCCTCTTTTACCGGGGTTTACCGAAGCTAAATTTAGATCGTCTCCACGAGCTGAAGTATTGTGTGACGCCGGTGTCGTTATCTGGGTCTTGAGTGAGGTGTCACTCAGGGGAGTCACAAAGGCGTCACTCAGGGGACTCACAAAGAATGAATCGTGGGTAAGAGAAAATGGAATTTCGGACAACTCCGGGCAGCAGATGCCGTACACGTCACAGGCCGGCCGCCGACACTCACAGCGGACACACTGGAACTCGTCACACGTGGTGCTGTCATCCTCCACGCTGACCAGCTCGCCCCTGGAGCAGCGCATGGGGCAGTAGCCACGCTGGACGTCCCGGGCCGACTCCGGTGACTTGTGTCGTCTGCTCCACAACTCGAGCAGGGCGAAGATCTTGCTCCGTGTCACGGCTATGGTCGGCTGCTCGCTGCTGGGGGTCAGCGGGGTGGAGAAGAAGGATGCGGTCTCGTAAATGGTGATGGCGGTGGTGGAGACGACAGGTGGTGTTTCAAAAATAGGTGTGGTGGAGCGTGTAGGTGGCGCTTCACGTTTGGTGATAGTGGTGGTAGTGGTGTCAACGACAGATGGTTGTGTCTGCCTAGTGCTACTGTTATTATCGTCCACATTTTCTCCCAAAACAAAGCGTATGGCTTTGCTCGTATTCCCATTTTCCTCTCCATACTCGTCTAGTGCCAGAGAGAATAGATCTGTATTGCCAGTAAAATTTTCAAGATTCTCGGCTACAAAAGATAAATTACTGGCCAAACTCGAAACGTTCGCACTAAATACCGGCAGGTAAAACAACTCGCTAGTTAGACACACAAACACCGCTATAATACTCGCCATTACGTGAAAGCAAATTACCTTTAAAAATATGTAATCATATTCGGTTTCTTTAATATAACATCTTGGATACTAACCACACATCACAGAAAAATACAACTTGGTGAAAACGTCAAATAATAATTTAAATTCATCAAAATTTCATTTCGTGATAGATTAAAATGAAGGAAAAGTCTTCATGTGTATGCATACTACCGTTATAAGAAATGTTTTCGAATAAAAAACAAATAATTTCTGCTACTAGCACAACTTAACCACCTTGTATTTCTGTCGACTCTACAATCCTGCACTGATGCATACACCACAAACATGTGCATCAGTTTCGTTACGTTTTTTTTTTTTCAGACTCGGACATTTCATCCCAAGGTACGAACTGAAAATTTGAAAGAATTCGCATGAAAACGATGGGGGAAAAGTGCCATTTGGTTCGGATGGGGGGGGGGGGGGGCATCAGTCGCGTGGTATTGATGACGTCACGTGGCTGAGAGCAATCACGTGGTCCGAGAATATTTCCGGTCCGCTAATGATTTGCAGACGATAAACGTTCTCACGTAGTCAAATTATACAAAATCCATTATGACGCAAATAATGCAGCATTGATGAGGCCCACTTTTCAACAACGCTCAAGTTTACTTAAGATTTTTCAAATAAATACAGATCGACTATTTCCATACTTTCACAGCAAACAAAATTTGGTGGGATTTCTGAAGGCAAACAAAATTTGGTGAGATGTTTTTTTTTTATTGCAAACAAAATTTGGTGGGATTTCTTATTGCAAACAAAATTTGGTGGGATTTCTGACGGCAAACGAAATTTGGTGGGATTTCTGAAGGCAAACAAAATTTGGTGGGACTTCGTATTGCAAAGTTTGATGGTATAACTTATGTATGTGTCCCTTTGCTGTAGTATAAAGTAATGGAGCACTTTTGATGAAATCAGTGGTGGAATTAGTTAATTGGTTTGGTTGTTGCTATTTTTATTTTGGTGTGAAATTAGTGGGTCAGTTTGAAATATTAAATTATTTTTATTTTGGCATGAAATTAGTGGGTCAGTTTGCAATATTTTGGTATGAAATTAGTGGAATGTTTTGGTATGAAATTAGTGGCTCAGTTTGAAATGTTAAATTAATTTGGTATGAAATTAGTGGGTCAGTTTGAAATGTTAAATTATTTTGGTATGAAATTAGTGGGTCAGTTTGAAATATTAAATTATTTAGGTATGAAATTAGTGGGTCCGTTTGAAATATTAAATTATTTTGATGGTATTAGTTGTTCTTTGTTGCAGAGTTTGTGGAGGAGGGTTTGAACTCGAGACTTTTCGGTTTTTACTTACTCGACCACTCGACTCCTTTGTTCGAGGTATTAGTGGATTAATTTAGGCGGAAGTGGTGACTCGGGCTTGGCTGGGGGAAAAAAGAATCAATTTAGTGAAATAACTGGATCTGTTGTGGTAGATTTTTTTTTCGGGGGGGGGGGGGGGCTTTATTTTTTTTCTTTGCAAAACAAGTAGGTTTACAGCCCAAACAAACATTATATCTCGTGATGTAACAGAAATGTTTGATATAGCCTCATCATTGACGGTTTTTTTTAAAAACTTATAATAGACCACGCTCAATAAAAATATATCATTAAAGATATCATTGACTGAAATGCGAACCTCTTTCAAAGCGGTATTTGCCTGATCGAATTTACCGTACTCGGTCCAATAATATCCCATCAATAAACGTTTACAAGTCTGGCCATCAAATGGGGTAATGACTGAAGGAAATATAATGTAATACAAATAATACGACTTTTAAAAAAACCTTTTGATAATTTTATTATTTGACAATTATTAGCGACAAAAAAAACTATAATTAATATTCATTGACAAATAGACGGCCATCTTACTGATGAATGGACGGTGACGATGGTCTTACTGATGAATAGATGGCAGTCTATTTTCTCAAAGATCGTCGATCTAATTATTGCTGAATAAACGTATGTCGAGTTGGTGGATGGAGCGCCATGTATGGCACAGCGAATGTCTGGCATGTTATTCCTGAATAGTAATAAAGAGGTAGAGTTGGTATCCTCAAACATTCAAATCAATTGGGAACCTACGAGTAGAGTGGAGGTTGGGAACCAAAAAATTGTCAAAACACAACATCGTTGTTATAGACTACAAAAAAATTTATCTCCTCTAAAATAAATGTATCATATATTCTTTATAACAGTAAGGGAGGGGAGTGGGGGGGGGGGGGAGGGAGGAACTTCCAGTGCGATCGGGCTGTAGACATTTTAAAAAATATTTGCGTTTTAAAAATAGAATAGGATCGAGAAGAAAAAAAGAATTGTGCACCAAATGAACACAAACAATGAGTGTATAAGAAAGCGGAAAACCGTAGAAACCATTGATTAATTTTTTTTTAAAGTTAATTTGACATCTAATAATGTATCATTTTATGTGACAATTCATAGTAATAGAGTATTGACCTACGTGAAAAGTTTGAAAAACAAATGCTTCGGTAGAATTTTTCGAAATTTTGCTCGCAAGATTCCCCCTTGAGAGACGATTGAAAGAGGAATCTAGTTAAATTATTATGATATTTTTTTAGAAATCGGAAATAGTTTAAAGTATTACTTTCGTTCACCGGAAATCATTCAAAATTTGATAAAAACCAATTAATAACATCTTATATCAATGAATGAAAATTCATCCACCTAAATGAAACAGTAATATCGGTATTATAGAAACCAGAAATAACGTAAAGCAGACCTACCTACCCCTTCGAATATCCGAGGTCACAAAAAATTGAAATTAATCCAAGTATAAGATTTTTATATTTTTGTATGAAATTTCGTCTCCTTAATTGAAGCCTATTTAAGTTTCCGTTTCCCACTGAAATAAAGTAAAGTACCACTTCCGTTTACCGGAAATCTTTCAAACGAAGCAATAATTTCGTCCACCTAACTTAAACGGTAGGCCGACTCAAGTTATCTGCTTTTGAAAAACCAGAAATAGTGTACGTACCTTATCTGGTTAGGGGTAATCCATAAATGATGTCACGCTTTTTTTTTACCTTATCCCCCCTCTCCCCCCCCCTCTCCTCTCCGTCACATATCGTCACAAAAACCCAGACCCCCCAAAAATGACGTCACACCTCAGCCTACAACCCCCCTCAAAATTAAATACGATAATTTTCCAAAATGTTATCTGAACTCTGTCAACATAAAGTATTTTAATCAATTCATATTACAATTTATTGAAACAGTTTTCTAAAATGCGAAATAACGGCTAAATAATTAGTTTTCTAACATTGCAAAAGTGTGACTTCACAACATCTGATATATATATATATATATATATATATATATATATATATATATATATATATATATATATATATATATATATATATATATATAAATATAAATATAAATAAATATATATATATATATATATATATATATATATATATATATATATATATATATATATATATATATATATATATATATATACCTATATATATATAATATAGGTATATATATATATATATATATATATATGCTACCTCAGGCCTGCTTTTCCAAGGACTAAGGATTCTAGATCTAGAATCTAGATTCTAGATCTTTGTGGTTTGTTTCCGACTAAAAAAAAGTCCTGGCCCTTTTTATAAAATCTGGCAATCCTGTTCTGTCAACACCGGCATCTTCATAAAACAACATGTCGGGGACGTGGGCGAGCGAAATAGAACCAGATGTAAGTTCATTCATAAATTATAACTGCGCAATATGATCGGTTAAGTTACTTAAATTACGTGTCGAAAAGTAAAAATGACTTATTTCAACAATAAAAGTATTTCCAATGGAAGATTTAGCCTAAAAATCGTTTTTCAGGCGAAGTAGGATATGTTGCCAGTTTTCGATAAGTCACGTTCGGCCCCAAGCCCCAATAGAATTCAATAAAGTAGATCTAGATCTAGATCTAGAATCTAGATCTAGGATACAGCGTTGGTATCAGTGTTCCTACTTTTGGTAGCCAGAGGTTTGCATGTCAATAGGAAATCGTTCTGTTCATAGGCTAACAAGTTATTTAAAAAAAAATAGCATGTTTTTGAAGTAGGATCAACTTTTTAAAAAATGTGACATTTAGAAAAAAATACCATAGGCTTTTAACTTTTTAAGCTGTAGACAGCAACCCATCTAGAGTAAAGTTCTGCAACTGATCACACATAGACCTAGCGGAAAATTCAGATTTTCATTGGACGCTATTTTGTAACCGTTTCACACAGAAATTAACCGAAAGTACTATGTTACTCCGCTGCCATTCTACTTTAACAAAAGTTACATGTAGATTTTAGGCCTATAGGTTCTAGACTTGTGCAAGTGGTTGGTGACACAATGAGGGTAAAACACCCTAATCGTTACCTCAGCTGCGGCCATCCCAATTTCTCCTCTCAGATTGCTTTAAAATAGCCTTAACTAGGCCCTATAGTATTTAAGGCCCCGCACATATGTAGAAACTATTCATAGTTAATCTAGTTATAAAAAGCTTTGATTTGGTTTGTTTTATTTATCTCATCCTGGACCCAGTGTTTTCTTCCGGGCAGAACTAGAATCACCTACGACGACGTCATACCTAAACTTTAAATAAACAAATTTAAAAACTCCTCTTCCAGAAGGAGAAAACAAAAGAATTTGATCTGGATATATTTAGAAATGGACATGCGTATAACAGATATCAGTAGTTTTGTATAAAACATCCACACAATTATTATACGATGCGATAAACAGGGTGATGGCTGCTGCGTGTTTTTAACCCCATGCGGAACTTTACTCTAGGTGAGAAAAATCCAAGACCAAACAACTGTTGCCTTGCAGATTGCTCTAAGGTGAATAAATGCTATCCTCAGAAAGTAAAGCAGTCAACAGGGCATATTGCATATCTCAAGATGGCATGTGTTGCCTACCTAATACCTCTAGTCTCAAATACCCTTTCATACAGAAGTGCTCATAAGCCTACATGCTTATTAAAATGTATTTCTTCCTTTAATTCATTATGTCTCAAATCAGGCTTGAAAATTAACAGATAGGCCTATATTAATATAAATTAATACATATTTTCTAGCTCTTGTTGTTGTATGTCTGTCTATTCTATTCTAGATATTAGATATTCTAATATTTTCTGTTAAACACAGTCTCTTGTATTGAATTGAATGTTAACCAAATGTAGGCCTAGCTGTATTAAAAAGTCTCTTGTATTTAATGTTAACCAAATGTAGGCCTAGCTGTATTAAAAAGTCTCTTGTATTTAATGTTAACCAAATGTAGGCCTAGCTGTGTTAAACACAGTCTCTTGTATTGCAGTATGTTCCAGGCTACTATGGAGCCTATGGGGACTACGACATGACCCACACAGGTAATTGATTTCTTTTCACTGCAGAAAATATACTAATAGGATGGTCTATATTGAGCATTTTAGTAGAGTATAATTTAATGCATTTTGTATGCTTAAATGATGATAATTGGTTTCTAAACCACACAAGTAACATGAAGTATCTTTGCTTTTTTCTGGTATGCTCTGTTTCTGGCCCATTGATTGTTTTATACCTGTGTATAAACAATTTTCTTTCTGGTAGTCAGCAATGATAGGAAAATTCTTGTTTGCTATAAGGAGTGCTAATGTATTGTTGTGACGTGTGTAGGTGATCCCCGCCAGGACCTGGAGTATGAAAGACACTATGCATCTCACAGCTACATAGTGCCAGAAGTCATCAAGAACTTCCTGCTTTTCTTTCAAAAGTGTATCAACCAACAGGACCTCCTGGAGATTCAAAACTCTTATGAGAATGGGTGGGTTCTTAGTTAGATGTTGAGCACTTCTGTCTTGTGCTTGTTTGTTATCACATTTTTTATTTATTTGTAGTTTCATCAAGTTGACTGATAGGTTAGTTTATTTTACTTTTACAGCTTCCACAAGTTGACTGATAATTGTTTTGTTTATTTTACAGTTTCAACAAGTTGACTGATCGCTTTTTTAAGAACTCGGCATGGCCAGAGGCTGAAGTTGTTGCTCCCATTGTGGGAAACGGTAAATGTCTTGTGGGGGACAAGTTTTCCCACTTTCCTGTTTTTCCTTTTTTTTTTTCATTTTAAAAATACATTTTCATCAGATGCAGACTTAATTTAATTTTATGACGTCAAATTTCTGAAGTAATACCTTTTAACATTTTTTGTCCTCAGATAAGCGATTCCTTATTTTGTATAAAGAGCTCTACTACAGACATGTTTATGCCAGAGTTTCAGTGAGTAGAGTAGTGGAGTATGGTCATACATTTGATTAAAATCAGTTGATTCTTGAGTCTAATGTTTGAATGCAATGGTTGAGTATTTTTTTTTTCTATAAGGGTGGCCCTACACTAGAACAGCGTTTTGAGTCTTACTACAACTACTGCAACCTGTTCAACTATATTCTTAGTAAGTTCATTTTTATTTGGACACATTTGACCAGTTTTGGTTGTTCATTCTTTCAGGCAGCAAAACAACATAGTATGTAGAACAGGAAATCTGTAATCATTGTCCCAGAAGCTTTTGTTAAAAGAAAGCAAGCATTTTTAGGGCCATTTTGTGTTTAAAGACGCAGCGTCATAATTTCCCATTCTTTGTTGACTATAATGCATGGTTGTTGTTTTTTTTTTTTACTGAGGATGGTTTCATTTATCTTTGAACACACGATTTTTATGTCACTTTATATGGGCATTCTTTGGTGATAATTATTTGTTTATTACAGTTAGTACAAAATGAAGTAAATGTTTTGTTCTAGATGTAAGTTTGATTAGGAAAATGCAATTTGTTGTGAACTCAGGTGAATGTACAAGATTCATCCATAGCTGATAAATTGCAACATTAATTTAAAGGTCAACGAAGACAAAAGCCTTCTATGGTTTCTTGTCTAAAGTAGCCTTGATACATTGTATGTGTTAATCTATGGTTAATTTATGTTAATCTATGATGTGCAACTGTATTTGGATTATTATTTTTTTAAGATGCAGATGGGCCTGTACCACTTGAATTGCCTGACCAATGGCTTTGGGACATTATTGATGAGTTCATATACCAGGTATATAGATGCTAATAGTTGTTTTAGATAGACAATTTCATCCACTACAAATTTCTTGGTCTTATTTGATAGTGTTAGCACTGCAGATGACAAGAGGATTGTTTTCTTGACTGTTTTTATTGTATCTGTCCCATAGTTCCAAGCCTTCAGTATCTTTAGACACAAAACTGGAAGTAAGAGGACTGAAGATGAGATAGAGTTACTCAGAAGTAACCCTAAGGTGGGTACCCTTCTTATCACGCCCCACCCCTATTGTTGTTGCTTGACTAGCTATGTACATTGTTTTTTATTGATCATGTAGATCTGGAATGTACACAGTGTGTTGAATGTGCTACACTCCCTTGTGGAGAAATCAAACATCAACAAGCAGCTGGAGGTCTACACAAGTGGAGGTAAGGTTCTGTCCTGGTTCATGATGCTGCCATCATAGAAAGATCATTGTTGTCATATAGAGATAAAAAATTGTTCAATGTGTTAAACAACATAGCTCCTTCTTCTGTAATCAACTTGTAAATGTAAGATGTATCTTTGCTGATTGTTAGTCTGTGTTGTGTAATAGTTTCAACTTGTAAATGTAAGATGTATCTTTGCTGAATGCTAGTCTGTGTTCTGTTATAAAGTTTCAACTTGTAAATGTAAGATGTATCTTTCCTAATCGCTTTGTGTTGCTCCAGGGGATCCTGACAGTGTGTCTGGAGAGTTTGGTCAGAACTCCTTGTACAAGATGTTGGGATACTTCAGTCTTGTTGGTCTGCTCAGGCTACACTCCTTGCTGGGGGACTACTACCAGGCCCTCAAAGTTCTGGAAAATATTGACTTCAACAAAAAGGTAGCCTTCATTCTATGCTAGCGGGGGAGGGTGGGATATGTGCTGTAGAATTGTTTTTCCTTTCCATGATAATGGTAACCAGGAGACCAAGCATCATCACCATCCTTCTGTCTTCAGAGCTTGTATTCCAGAGTGCCAGCTTGTCAGATCACCACATTCTATTACGTGGGATTTGCCTATATGATGATGCGACGCTATCAAGATGCTATACGTACATTGTCCAACATACTTTTGTACATCCAGCGTACTAAAACTATGTTCCAGAACAAAGCACAGCTCTATGACCAGGTAAGTTGCAGATACTGTTCAAATGTGACTTTTTAGATACACAACTCTATGACAATCTAAGTTTATGACAAATTTAGTTACAGTGATAACGGGTGACTTGTGTGTTTATACAATAGTACATTTGTGTACACCTTATTCCCCAGATCACCAAGATGAACGACAAAATGTACACTCTGTTGTCCATTTGTCTGGTCCTGTACCCCATGAGGATTGATGAAAGTGTACATTCTCATTTGAGAGAAAAGTACCAAGATAAAATGAACAGAATGCAGAAAGGGTAAGAACCCAGTTGTCAGCTATGGCAGTCTATTATCATTTGACTAAAGTTTATCTATGGCTCTCTTTATATGTGCCAAGTTAATCTAGTCCTATCATATGGTGGTCTCATTATTAATTACCATTTATTTTAAATGTCATGTGTTCCACATTATTATTTTCCTGCTTTCAAACCATGAGAGCTGTAACAGTTACCTCACATAGCTGTTTTGTTAAGCTGTATTGAATTGAAGTAAAAACTAGCTTGACTGATTTCTTTTTGACTGTATTGTTTAGAGAACTCCAGGAGTTTGAAGCTTCTTTCTCTTTTGCCTGCCCCAAGTTCTTGTCACCTGTTCCTCCCAACTATGATAGTGAGCTGACACCAGCACAGGCAAAGGTACTCTAGACTTTTTTTATGTTAAAACAATGCATGCTAGAAAATCTGTCAAGTGCCTGGACATGTCTTGTAGTGTTTTATTTAAAATGTGCATATACACTCCCTTTGTTGACATTTTCTCTTGTTTGAAGTTTATATTATCTACATTCCTCAGGAACCCTACCAACTCCAACTTTTAGTATTCAAAGATGAGGTTCAACAACAGATTCAGATACCTACTATTCGAAGGTATGAAGATGTATTTCATTTGACTGTTTATGTATCTGTAGTTCAGTTAAATTTTTATTTTTGGTTAGTTTTTGTTGTTTTTACTTGACATGACTTGTTTGAATATTTCCAGTTACTTAAAGTTGTACACAACACTACCTATCTCTAAGCTTTCTGCCTTCATGGAAATGGTAAGTCCATACATTTCACTACTAAATGTACTATACATAGTGTTAGCGTTTGAAGACTTTTGATCAAATGTATTTCATTTCAATTCTTTCAGAGTGAAGAAGATCTCTGCATGCATTTGATGTGCTTTAAGGTAGGTTTATTTGGTTGTATTAAATAAACTGTAAATAAGTTTTCTTTGCATTAGTTAAATCTTTTTGTACTGTAACAATACTTTGATTCCACAGCACAAAATGAAGAATTTAGTTTGGACAAAGGGAACCAGTGGACTGGAAGGAGAGTTTCAATCTGCTTCAGAAGTGGACTTTTATATTGATAAGGTAGCCAAATTATTTGCTGAACTAATTCCACCATTTTAAAAAATGTGTAGCCCACCCTTACACCTTTTCCTTACATGGTATTAAAATAAGTAACATCTATTCCAGAACATGATCCATATAGCTGACACCAAGGTTGTAGCCCACCCTTACACCTTTTCCTTACATGGTATTAAAATAAGTAACATCTATTCCAGAACATGATCCATATAGCTGACACCAAGGTTGTAGCCCACCCTTACACCTTTTCCTTACATGGTATTAAAATAAGTAACATCTATTCCAGAACATGATCCATATAGCTGACACCAAGGTTGTAGCCCACCCTTACACCTTTTCCTTACATGGTATTAAAATAAGTAACATCTATTCCAGAACATGATCCATATAGCTGACACCAAGGTTGTAGCCCACCCTTACACCTTTTCCTTACATGGTATTAAAATAAGTAACATCTATTCCAGAACATGATCCATATAGCTGACACCAAGGTTGTAGCCCACCCTTACACCTTTTCCTTACATGGTATTAAAATAAGTAACATCTATTCCAGAACATGATCCATATAGCTGACACCAAGGTTGTAGCCCACCCTTACACCTTTTCCTTACATGGTATTAAAATAAGTAACATCTATTCCAGAACATGATCCATATAGCTGACACCAAGGTTGTAGCCCACCCTTACACCTTTTCCTTACATGGTATTAAAATAAGTAACATCTATTCCAGAACATGATCCATATAGCTGACACCAAGGTTGTAGCCCACCCTTACACCTTTTCCTTACATGGTATTAAAATAAGTAACATCTATTCCAGAACATGATCCATATAGCTGACACCAAGGTTGTAGCCCACCCTTACACCTTTTCCTTACATGGTATTAAAATAAGTAACATCTATTCCAGAACATGATCCATATAGCTGACACCAAGGTTGTAGCCCACCCTTACACCTTTTCCTTACATGGTATTAAAATAAGTAACATCTATTCCAGAACATGATCCATATAGCTGACACCAAGGTTGTAGCCCACCCTTACACCTTTTCCTTACATGGTATTAAAATAAGTAACATCTATTCCAGAACATGATCCATATAGCTGACACCAAGGTTGTAGCCCACCCTTACACCTTTTCCTTACATGGTATTAAAATAAGTAACATCTATTCCAGAACATGATCCATATAGCTGACACCAAGGTTGTAGCCCACCCTTACACCTTTTCCTTACATGGTATTAAAATAAGTAACATCTATTCCAGAACATGATCCATATAGCTGACACCAAGGTTGTAGCCCACCCTTACACCTTTTCCTTACATGGTATTAAAATAAGTAACATCTATTCCAGAACATGATCCATATAGCTGACACCAAGGTTGTAGCCCACCCTTACACCTTTTCCTTACATGGTATTAAAATAAGTAACATCTATTCCAGAACATGATCCATATAGCTGACACCAAGGTTGCTCGCAGATATGGAGATTTCTTTATCAGACAGTTTCATAAATTTGATGAGGTAACTACGACTTTGTATTAATCTGGATTACGTTTACATTTCCTTGTCTTTGTCAGGGATGTGGCTTTTCCGAATTTTTTGCAGAAATCCAATTTTTCAGTTTCAGCTGCAATTTTCCTTTGTTGATTTAATTTTCTCCAAATTTTTCCCCCTGCTTTGACTGTTGCACTGGGTCTGCTGGTGCTAGATTAAGATTTAATGTAGATCTAGTTCGAGATTCAGAGTTTGCAGAATCTCTGAATTTTTCAGAATGCACATTTTTAAGTCCAAATTTTCCGATATTTTCAGTTCAATATTTATCACAATCGCTGAAAACCGTTATTTAAAATAATGCTGCTCTTTAATGAAACTTATATCTCCTAACCCATGTTTCTTTACCGTTAATCTTGCATGATCAAAGTCTAGCTATCGCTTTAGCTTTATTTAATTGTCGGTATTTTAACCCCCCCCCCCCCCCAATCTGCTGTTTCTCTCTACTTCTATTTTAAATTGCAACTCCAAATTAATATTGAAATCCTTGCAAAATTTGACTTTGAGGACTAGATCAACCCATCTCTCTTTGTAGCAACGGTGGCTCTTGTGATCTCACCATGAACCCAAGTTCGTGTTTGGTACTGCTTGTACAGGGAAAAATAAAAATGACCTCACAGCCAATCTCAAATTGCTATGTTCTTGCAAAACATATTCTAAAGGCCTACTGATTTAAAAACTAATGCGAACTCAACATGACCCCAACCCTGTCTTGTTTGTGGAAGAAAAAATGCTATATGGATTTTTAATAAGGGGCCTTCCATAAATAATGTCACTCTGGTACCGAGGGGGGGGGGTGCTCAGATAGTGTGATGTCATACCTGTGTATTTTTAAAAAGTAATAGAAACTGAATTCTAGCAGCTATTTCCCGTTTTAGAAAATTGTTTGAATACACTATTCACTATGGGGGAGGGGGTCGGCTGAGGTGTGACGTCATTTTCGTGGGGAGTCTGTCTTTTGTGAAGGAGGTAAGGGGAGGTTAAAATCGACAAAAATAAGCGGTGAAGTCATGACCCCTAACAATCTACAGCTATTCCAAAAGCATAAATAACGATGTGGCTTGGCTATCAAAATGGTAAATTTGGTTCAAATATCTAATTTAAGCTAATCTGGTCGATTCTAATTTTAGCTAATCTGGTAGATTCTAATTTCAGCTAATCTGGTCGATTTCATTTTCCATCACATGAACCAAAAATTTCAAATTACAATTAATCTAAATCTAGGCTTTTTAAAGTTGAAGACTTACATTTTTACAATGGCAATCTTTTAAAGAATATAATTCCTAATTTAAATGTAAACAAGAGTAGATCTATACTAGATTAGTACAATTTAAATTAGCTTAATGTTAAAAAAGAAAGTTGCCACTTTTGTTACATTGTAAAAAAAAATAATAATTTAGAGTTGTTTATAAGGTTAACATGAAATTGCAATTCAAGACTTTCAATGTTATTTTAGAGTAATATAAACTTCTTTAATTAAAATATTAGCTATTTAGAACAATTAATTAGCACTAAGTACAGTAACAGTGTGCAACTGCTTTAATTGCGATAAAACATGGCGTTCTTGTCCGAAATTTTTTTCCCCATGGTTTGGTCACATCCCTGTTGTTGTTTTAATCTGGACTAAGTTTACATTTCCTAGTCTTTAATCTGGACTAAGTTTACATTTCCTAGTCTTTAATCTGGACTAAGTTTACATTTCCTAGTCTTTAATCTGGACTAAGTTTACATTTCCTAGTCTTTAATCTGGACTAAGTTTACATTTCCTAGTCTTTAATCTGGACTAAGTTTACATTTCCTAGTCTTTAATCTGGACTAAGTTTACATTTCCTAGTCTTTAATCTGGACTAAGTTTACATTTCCTAGTCTTTAATCTGGACTAAGTTTACATTTCCTAGTCTTTAATCTGGACTAAGTTTACATTTCCTAGTCTTTAATCTGGACTAAGTTTACATTTCCTAGTCTTTGTTTTAATCTAAGTAGTCATTGTGTCAATATACCTCTGTTTTTTATGTACTTTTTTGTTTTGTTTTTACTCATTTAAATTAAACAATTAAATGTTGAATGACATTCCTGATTCTATATTCCTTGTATATTTCAGATAATGCGTTCTTTAAAGACTGGATAGAGCTGGTTCATTTTCAGTATACAAGTTTTTTTATTTCTGAAGTGATCGTAACTTTTCTTGTTTGATGGTAATTTTTTTTTAGAATTTTATTTTAGTAATGGACTCAGCACACAGGGAAGTGAATATTTAAATATGTAATGAATGATCTAAAGTTGTCTGGTTGTCTTGGTGATGTATCCCTGTGTGGCTGCCCAATCTGTTAAACCTTGAGGCGTTTATCAGCAGTCTTCTAAAATCTGTTCTGGTGTGGTTATATTTTAAATACCAGACAAAGCATCGGTTGACTACTAATTTATCATTTTAAAAAATTACATCTATTTTCATTTCACCTAAGGAAATAAAAAAATACATTTAGTTTTACATTGGTTTTTGTTTTATAATTCTTGTCAAAAAATAAAGTGGTTAGTAGTTGTTGTATTTAATTTAACAGAAGTGTACTACATTTGACATTTCACTTGAGGCCCACTTGAGAAGCTGTCTAGGCTATTAAGTGCCACACCGGGTGACACCCGGACCTCGCTACGCCACTGGTACTGTGGAAGTTAACTCAGTTATTATGGTATAGCACACACTAAGGACCTGTTGTTAACGCTTTAATTAATTTAACCTAACTACTGTTAAAACTTAGCATGTAGTAGTAAGAACAAACATCTTGGATAACTCTGAGCTGATGTTAAAGGAAATAATACATGGTTGACTTAGAAAGGGATAACCACGTCAGCTAATTGTGTGTGGAAAATTTAAAAAAAAAATTCTGGATAACAAAAATACTGCAAAAACGGCACACAAAAAAACTTCATTAAACTCAAGTCACAAAGGCTATACTGGCCATATATAATTTACAACAAAAATATATAGCCCAAGTATTTATGTTAGTTAAAGTTGATTAATATACCACAATAACTAAACCTAAATCATAGTTAGTGATTATAAAAATAAAGCCACACAATAGTAAGTGCTGCTTTGTAGGCCATGTTATATATATATAATAGGCCTATATATATATATATATATATATATATATATATATATATATATATACTAGCCTTCGGTACCTGTCATATTCAATGAGACTGTTTTACCGGGAGACTTAAGTCTCTACAGAAACTGTATTGTCAGTGGTCCTTTTGTCGGGAGCTAAATTGACTGGAGCCAGTTTGTCGTAAGCCAAAATGACGGGAGCCTATTTGTCGGGAGTCTTAATGACGGGGGCTGTTATGTCGAAAAACTAAATGACGGGAGCCTTATTGACTGGAGCCCTTAAATCGGAAGCCTATATGACGGGTCCATATGTCGCTGGCCCTTTTGACGGGACTCTTATGTCGGGGGCGATTTGACGGGGCTGTTTTGTCGTTGGCCGTTTTGGAATTATAGGCCTATATATTTTCTGTTATACTTTTTTGAGAAAACTAATTTATAAAATAGTTATTGGTCAAAACGTTATGTGCATGATATTTGTGACAAAGCAAAGAAATAGCTAAAAATCCGACACTTTTAATACAACATAGGCTACCAATGCCAAATAGAAAAATTAAAACCAAATATACATTATTAGTCAACAAAACACTTCAAATTTAAATGCACACACTGATTTGCCTGAAAGAAACTCTACATGCGACTTTTGTCATGAATGAGATTAGGTGCATGGTTTAGGGATATGCCTATGACTATATTTTGTATAAATTAAAGTACCGAGAAAATAGACAGCACTATCAACCTAGCGCCCGTTGTATCTTTCCTCAACGGGCCATTTTTCTCGTAGAATAGAATCTTGTAAAAGTTAACAGCAAACAATATGTGTATAACTGCGGAATATAAGTAGTTTAGAAATTCACTAGCCATGGGTACCCGTTTCACGTGAATTATAGGCCTATATATTTATTTTCTCGTATACACGAAGTATAGAGAAAGTCTTGTAATCGTGCAAAAAAAAATCGAGATTTTTGCAAATCTCGACGTTTACAGCTTCCAGAGTCAGAAAACATAGTTTTGCAATCTTGTCCGTATATGTGTGTGTGTGTGTGTGTGTCTGTAAACACGATAACTTGAGTACCGTTACAGCTAGGTTGATGAAAATTCTTAAATAAGTATTTTATCAAAATCGTAGATCCTTTTCAACTTTTGAGCGATTTCCGATAACCGGAAGTGGAACTTTTTCTATTTTGAATTATCCAAAAGCCTTTAACTTAAGTACTATTTCAGATAGATAAATGAATTTTCATGTAAATAAAAGATCTAATTCTCTGCCTTCTGTCAAATTTTAAGTAATTTCCGTTGACCGGAAGTAGTAATTAACGCTATTTCCGATCTCTCAAAAAACGCATGTGAATTTATAAAGTACTAATAATATTCCGCACTATTATGCACATTTTGTTTGGAGTTCACTTGGTGTGCAATTCTTTTTTCTACGAGATTCTATTCTATTTAAAAAAAAATTAAGTATTTAAAATAGATTAAAAATCATGTCTATATCCCGAGTTGCCATCCCCTGTTGTTTTATATTAGAATATTCGAGAAAGTTTAGGGGAGATCACTCCCGGTTTATTTTACAGTTATGCTTATTTGGAAAAACACTGTGCTTTACTACACGTTGAACGATGTTAAAGACAAAGCAAAGATATAGTCTAACCAAACAGTAAAAATTCTACACATTTAAAATAACTATGGCTAAAAATAGTCAAATACCTATTCAAAAAAATTAAAACCAAATTATATACATTATTAGTCAACGCAATACCATTTTAAATGCACACACTGATTAAGATACTAAAATGATTCCGTTAAAAGACCTGGCTGTTCAATGGTCATTAGCGCAATTTCCATTCTGGGGAATTGCGATTATTAACTCGTCATTTCTGGGAATGGATGGATGTCCACAGCTTTAAGTCGTATCTCCTCCTCAACGAAACAATATCGAGGACTAGTTCCAAAGCAAATGTGTTAAGCAAGTTCCGAGGATGATTGTGGGCCAAAAAAATTCCCGGAATTCCTTCCTGGATTTCCCGGAAAAGCCAAAAAACCTCGAACAAATGCAGTTTTTGCTCCATATCTCGGCAACCAGACCACTTAGCGACTTGAAACATTTACCAATCGATTCCTGCCATAATTTAGACCAATATTGCCGAAGAAAGTTTTCAAAAATATCCTTTCGTTCGGTCACAAAAAATTAATTAAGAACATTTAAACTGAGCGTCTTGTAGGCCTATGATGATTTAAACTGAGCATCGCGTAGGAGTTTATATTTATAGGATGATATTTACAAAAAATTAAAAATTGTTATGGATAACATAAGGAAACTGCGCTTAAATTGTCACTTGACTTTTTATTAACTTGTTTTTTTAAAAAGTAATTTGTATTAGTATGACCGAGAAAATTGTATACACATTCGAATATTGCTTTAATTTTCTTTTCTTTCTGTAAATACAACTACGAATTTGATGTAATACTTATCAGAGGCGTAGCGACCCTTCCCGGCGCCCGGGGACAAACTTTTCGATTTGCATCCCCCCCCCTCAAGATTTCGATTTAAACCCCCCCCTCAACCTTTCAATTTATTTTTTCAACCCATTTTGGCGCCCCCTAAGGTCGGCGCCCGGGGACATATGTCCCCCCCCCCCTCGCTACGCTATGATACTTATATATGAAATTTCATCAACCTAGATGTAACGGTATTCAAGTTATCGTGATCACAGACATACATAAATACATGACGCCACTCTCGTAGGGTGGGGGGAGTGTAATTTTGTGACGGTGTGTGATGAGTGGGAAGGGGTTCAGATGGTGTGACGTCACACTTTTGTATTATAAAAAAAACAATGTTAGCGAATTTTAGCCGTTATTTCGCGTTTTAATAAATTGTAATAGACATTGATTAAAACACTCTGTTGAAAGAGTTAAGACAAGATTTGGGAAATATTATGCTGTTTTAAGAAAAATTCAACTGCAATTTTGAGGGGGGGGGGGGGTGACGTCTGACGTCATTTTAGGGGGGGGGGGTGTCTGGCTTTTTGTGACGATGTGTGACGAAGGGGAAGGGATGAAAAAAGCGTGACGTCATTTATTGATTACCTCTAAACTGTCTCACAGTTGGCTGATTTCTTGCCCTATCGTTAGAGTAAATATCAAAATTTTAGAGATAACAAGATGGATTTCAACGCAAATATTGTTAGCCTAGCTTATATAGCGTCAACATCAGTTTGAACAATATTTTGGAGTAGGGAGGGTAGAAAAGAATTATCATTTTTTTTCCTACGAATTTTCCTCTTATTGCGAGACAATGGAATAAAATTAACAGAAATTCATGCCTAATACTAATACGTTAAAAAGATCTAGATATAGATCTAGTAACTAAATACAAAAGTTGAATAAAAAACAAATTTTGTCTTAGATTGTTTTACTAAATATTTTGTTGTAAAGTTTTTAATGCAATTTGGCCGGAAATCAGCATTTGGATACTCCGGCCATCTTGCATTTGGAGTGTGCACATATTGTTTAAAAAGTCGCTTGTGATTAACAAGTTACTAAAATGACTGCCCATGATCAAATTCGAGCTATGCTCGATGAACTTATGGGAACGACACGCGATGGTAGGTTGTTTGAGGGAAACAAGGACCTTTGTAAATAGTATTAGAAACAGAAATAAATCTACTTAGTACTTACTAGGGTTGTCGGCATCCGCCGAGTTCGCGGTAAAAACATGACCCGAAATCGCCCATTACTTTCTGATACCGGACCCACGAGATTTGGTTTTGCATACTAATAAGTTTTTAATTTATGGTAATTAATTAAGTTTAAAAGGTCATTTCCTAAGGTTAATTAAAAAGTAGAGTGGTTGTCCCTTAGTTTTAATGGCTTTGCGACCTGATTGCATGCTGTCTCTGCTTTGGTCTTCCCCCTGTATCAAGGTTAGTTTCAAATACGTTGGAATCTCGATTTTTTAAAAGATTCCTCTAGATGAGAGTAGATTACTGATCAGACATATCTTAAGTAATTGGAAATGAAATTTGTTTTTGGATATTTTGACTCCGACATTAGTTATACCCCTCCGAACGTAGACACTGTATGTAGGTCACGCTGCCACCATTGTTATATTTTTTCATCCCGATCTTCCTGCCTTTAAGTTTGGTCCACTAATAACAGCAATCTTATGGCATGTGCAAACAAATCTAATTTTTTATTTCAAAATATATTTACATACCCATCTTTAATTTTTTCAGCTCTAGTTCTAGTTTTCTAGAATATGTTTTTCCTAAAAATCCAATTTTGTCAGACTAGACTCTAGACTGACAAGAGTCAGACCTAGATCTAGATCTAGGTTACCTGTCTGTTGCTATACACTAACATTGTGCTAACTGTAATTTTAAGTATTCAAGTTCTACTTACCCTTAGATATAGTTATATGCTGAAAATCAGAATCCATACACAATTCACACATAAAAACATTGATCTGATAACTTCATTTCACTTATTACAAAATGGCTTTTGTATGGACTCTACTTCACCTGCCCAAAATAACAAGGCAGTTATAGACACATTACAGTGTTCATGTCATTTACTTTAGATTTCTGACTATGGAGTTCTTTCATTCACTGTATTTATATAAAATATTGCTTTAGAAACATTTTCATATTTGCGCAGCAGTTTTATAACAAAATGGCTTAAAGATGGACTCTACTTCACCTGCCCAAAATAATGAGGCAATTATATGCACATAACAGTGTTCAAGTCATTTACTTTAGATTTCTAACTTTGTAGTTCTTTCATTTGCTGTATTTATATAAAATATGGCTTTAGAAACATTTTCATATTTGCGCAGCACACAGTTTTTTGGGGTTATGGGAGGAAGCCAACACAAAAATATAAGTTCTGTATTATTTTTATTAATTTCAACAGCATTTACAAGTTCTATATATCATTCTAGTTAAACTCTGCAAATATGAACAAAATACAACTGCAAGTAAAATAACTATGCTCAATTTATTCAGGTATACCATGATTTGTCACAATTGGCCAATGCAAAAGCAAGGGGATTCCACCCCTCACAAAAAAATTCGCCAAAAAAAAACTATTTGAGCTAGACAGAAAATCTTTTTTGTTTTGTTTTCATATAGTTGAGCTCTACAAGAATATGTAATTTTTATTTTTATATGATGATTAGTGTTTTTTTACCTAAATCCCTATACTTACACACTCACTCATGTCATTCAAGCAAGATCGATCAGTGATCAAGGCAGAAAAAGAAGTCAGCGAGGAATCTTATTGAAAAAATAAATTCTAGATCTAGATTTAGATATTTTATAGAGGTAGATATCTTATCTAGGGTAACCTACATTAGAGTGAACACATATCGAACACTTCGCCGGGGTAATTCTCCGCCTCTTGTTTACCTCCAGTTGAGCGTATTTTATTAGCCTATATTTTCCCACGTTTTCTTTAACTTGCTTTCTCTGTGGGTTTATTTGTTTGTCTTTCCAATCAAATCTTGCGATCGAAATTTCTGGCACTTCCCAGTTAGCTAGCGCGCTGAAATTTTCAGGGAAGCTTTCTTTTGGATGACCATTGAATATTCAATTGTTATTATTACTAAATTGATCAATGGAAACATTTTATTGAGCATTTTAGACCGCTATATAATCTATATATATAATTCTCCTCTGCTAGCCATTAGAAAAAAAAACCAGCGACGCGTACCTCGCGCGCAGTGAAGCGAACGATCACATGTCGCCACAGGCTTAGGGGCAGAGAATTTAGCTTGAACCGAGTTTAAAGTTACAGGAGGTAGGCCAGTTTGGGGGAGACGATATGGTCGAGTGGTTGGGCACACGATTGCTATCCCACTCGACACGGGTTCAAATCTATGTGTTCTAGTCAGTAACGTATTCAAACAACGTGTTTTTTACGAGTTGTCTTTTTACGAGTTGTCTTTTTACGAGTTGTCTTTTTACGAGTTGTCTTTTTACGAGTTGTCTTCGTTTACCCAAAAAAAGTGAAAAGATAAAATCGATAGCAAGATTTTAATGCAAACAAACAGACAAAGACTAAAAAGTAGAAAATAATAATCATTAAAAAAGATTTAAAAAACCCACGTTTTCTGATTGAACTAAAAAGTAGAAAATAAATGCTATAGGCCCTACATCACAATAATGCAAGCGATCACTCTACTATAAGCGAGCAAAAACGTGGGGCGCCGTGATTTTCTTACAGTTTCTAATACTGTTGACTCTCTACAAGCTCCCTAATAAAAGTCAATAGTATTATCTAATCAATAGTAATATAACTTTTACTTCGGCGCCCCACGTTTTTCATCGCTTATAGTAGAGTGATCGCTTGCATTATTGTGATGTAGGGCCTATAGCATTTATTTTCTACTTTTTAGTTCAATCAGAAAACGTGGGTTTTTTAAATCTTTTTTAATGATTATTATTTATAATAACCGAAACACACCAAAACATTAGGAAAACACGATTTATTTATTTATATTGTATTATTTGTTTTAACAAATGAATAAAAAAATAAAGAGACTGACTTTGTTTTAGAATTTTAATGGCAATGGGTGAAGTACGTAAACGTAACTCACAATTGCAAGGCGGTTAAGTTTTTATTGTTACAAGTATTTCCCAGGCATGATACTAGAGGCTATAAATAAACATTTATGAACTTACAATGACCCCAAAACTGAGGCCAACACAATTTCAAACAGCTATTGCCCGAGCTGTGCTAATTAGGCATAAAGTCAATGTGAACTCACGGTAACCCCCGCGATCTTATAAGGATTTTTCTCCTGCTGACGATCACACAATATTTAATCGGAACTGTCCTAATGCTTTTTATGTTGTTTTTTTACCTTTTTTAATTAAAAATCACATTCATAAAAAAATAAGTAGATCTAGTGTTTTCCTAATGTTTTTGTGTATTTCGGCTGTGTTTATAATAAACAACTGGAGGTGAAGTGGGGAATAAAATACGCTAAAATGGAGTTTTACCCTTCGTCGGTATTCGGCTAATAGAAACTTCATTAGCATGGGTAATCATCATTTTAGGTGCGTAAAATCTGCTGAGGCTAGTTTTTATTTTACAAACTATAGGTGGTAGGGCTAAATATGCCAGAAAAGCATTTTAAAATTTGCTTTGGAGAATGAAGGCTAAATGCAAAAGTTGGTGTCATTAAAAATAATAGGCCCCTATGCTAGAACTTTTTAAATATCAACCCGGGAAGTAGGCTATAAAAATGAATTGGAGTCTGTAGAACTATTAGTTTTATCAGTCTATGAAAAAAAAATCAAAAAGGCCTATTGCAAGCCACTTATTTATAAAACACTACATTTGAATGCCAACCAAATGAATGTATTTTTTAAAACAACGTGACCTCTATTTGGTGATCACTAGTTAGGAACTCTGGGGCATAGCCAATTAAAAAGTCTAACCGGATTCGTGATTTGCCTTTGCTTCAAACGTAATAGTGATATTACGTGTTGTCATCGAGAGGTGTGTCATGCATGGCATTGAGTGACAATAAATATTTAATTAGGCCTAAGTAATTTCATTTAAAATGAACTAAAAACTTCAAAATTAGTGCCTAATGGATTAACTATGGATGTCTATCATTCAGTGGTCATGTTTAAATTGAAAATTGAGTAGCCTAAATTTAAGATTTAGTATAAAAATGTAGATCTAGATATTGTGATATATTTGTGTCAAATATTAAAGGCTAGATAACTGAATAATAAAAAACTAAAATCAATGGTTAAATATATCAATATAGGCCAGAAATTTACTTTAAACAGCAGTGTTAGGGGGCCTATAGATTCTATATTTAAGACAGTGCCTGAATGATATTGATATTGGCTTTGGAGCATGGGAAAAGCATTTAACTATTCAATTACAGTACAAATAGGCTTAATCAATAACACAATATAAATGCATGTAGGCCTAATCTGTACTTTTATTTGTTCAATTGACTTGAAATTATTCTAACTGAACTAAATTTGCTTTGTTCGCAAGCAAAGTACAGGTGTTTCGAAGACTTGTCAAATTTTGAGAGAGAAAAAGCAACAAAAAAAACTGATAGCACACAAGCTACTACAACAACTCTATATCAGATCCTATGTGTAGGAATACTAAATGAAACATTATTACAGTAGAATGGTTGCAGAGTATTATGGTACTTTCGTTTTTATTCTATTTCAAATAGTTACTCAATGAGAATCAGTTGATTTTTTTTTTACTATGTGTGTTCGCAGATAGTAGGTTACTCTAGAAGTCAGTGAGATTGTGGTCAACAAACGACCAAGCCATGTTATTTTTGTAGTTGGTTTAGGTAAACTCCCTGATTTTACTGCTAGACCTATATATTGCCAAGTAGGTAGGCCCTATGTAATCGACTGAAGCTATTCATGCGGAAAAAATGTGACTCATTAATAAGGTTTTAATACAATTACGCTATTTTGTGATATATTTGCATCAAATATAAGCCTATGCCAAGTTGAATAATAAACCAAATGCAATGTCTAAATATATAAATAGGCCCATAGGCAATAAACAGCGACCATCTGTAAATCAGTGTAAATTAAAATGGTTTCACCAGAAATTCTTACTCCTAAAAAAATAACTTTAAAACCATGGCTGATAAGTTAATAAGCTGGGTTGCATCAGATGAAAAAATGGCTAAACTTTATTACTGAAAATTGTTTAAAACAGGGAGGCCTACAAGAAACATTTTTGTAACTTTTAAAACATAAATCCTTGTAAAATTGCAAAATAATTCCTAAAGTTGAGGCCTAATTAGTTACCTTTCTGTCGCATTACTAGCTTTTGACGATTTTACATACCTTATACTATTACCTTAAGCAAATATCCATTACAAGTTAACAAACCATAAAATTTAGGAAGGCTTTAGTTGATTTAGTGTCATTTAAATAAATGCTTCAGTGTTTAAAAAATGTCAAGTGGTTTTACAAAAAAAAAACAACTATAAAATACAAAATCAATCCAACAAGGAAACTAAAGGAAGTAATTACTATGAAAAATGGCTGCTCTAGCAATATCTCATGAACTAAAAACTTGGATTTGGAAAAATAACTGATTAAATGTAGAAAATAAAATCATACACTGGGAACATTGTTACTATATGGCACTCTGGAAGTGTCACTATGGTCTTAAAGAGTTAAAAGGGATAGAGGATTGGTGTTAATAATTAATCAACAGAGGATCAGTGTAACTAACTAATCACCAGTCTGACTAAAAAATTTCTATTTTCAATTAATGTTACCATAAAACTGCTGGTTAGGATAAGAATATAGCACATTTTATTTTTAGCCTTCACCAAGAGTAAATTATGCCAAATGTGACATGGTATTCAGCAGACTAACTTGTAGGCCAGAGTAGTCAAGTTTGATCCCACCCCATATTTGACGATGATATAGTATTAATGGGTTCTGAAGGAAGTTAAATAGATGGCTTTTTAAAATTGTAATTCCTGGTGAGCTACCAAACCCTTTTACAGATTGATTCGTTCTATTAATAAATAATAAGCCTGAACAATCACTCCAAGAAAAGATATTTTTTATTTTCAAAAGCACGATTTATGCTATGAATTGTTTAAGTGGTTGAGTAAATTATTTGTTTTTTCTTATTTACTATTTAAAAACTTTTGGTAATGTTAAGTTTGTCAGTCATTTGCCATCATTAAAAAAATAATGGGTAAAATTTATATTAAAGTTTCACCATTATTAAGAATTTAAATATTAAAAAAATTGTTTATGTTTTTTTTGCCATAGCTATTTTTATGCAATGTTTATAGTTAGTAATGAGATACATAAGCAGCTGTTGAGCCAAGCGAAACTGTATGTATTTATGTAAATTATGTTTTGAGTGTTGTGTTGGGTCCATGGAGCTGGAGCACAAAAAAAATTGTATGTATTTATCAGATTGCAGCTGCAGCATTCAGGCCAAATATTGATACATTTAGACTGGTACATTTAAAGAAGTTTCATTTAGTTTTTGTAGTCAAACTTAAAGTGGTTCAAAGAATATTGCTTGTAATAATTTAAAAGCTAGTGAAGCTACTTTAAGTTTCCTCTCTGTGAGCGACACACATGTATGTATTACTCCCTAAATAGCCACTTCTAAAATAGATGTACTGACATTTTGTTTTCTCTTCATAAAATCTCATTGACTGTAGGCGATACCGACAAGTATCGAGTGAGGTTTGATGACCCTCGGGTATGTAAGAGCTTCCTACTGAACTGTTGCCCTCATGATATTCTGGCCAGCACGGTGAGTCTTTTGGCAGGTGCACAACTTGCCATCTTTCTAGCAATTCCGCTTAGCAATTATTTTAATTTCATTTTTTTCTCTTCATTCCTCCTTTAGCTTCAAAAATGCTTCTTGGGATCAGGTTGGTGTGTCATTCTGTAAGATACTTTGACATGCTAGGATTGGGTACGTAAGAAACCGTGAGTTGGACCCATTTTGAATCGCCATCTTCTTCTGTTAAAATGCAATGTGTATGATTTATTGATCAAGTGGTGTCTAAATACTTTGGGCTGGGGGTAGTCAGTCATCTTTCTCCAGTAATGTGAAAACAAGTCAGCTGTTCAATTCCCATGGAAAATGTATCTCAAACTATTTAAAGCAGAACTTACAGAACATTGGGGTTTTTGGTGTATCTTTTGTTCAATTATTTTTTTTTTTGCGCCTTTTTTTGAGATAATGCTAATTGACATTGGTGGCAAGAGTTATTTTTAGATGAAAAGAAAAAGGTTTCTGCACAGGTAATCATCAGTGATTATCAGAATTGTTTTCTTTCATTGGCATCTGAAATTGTGAGAGTAAACTGTTATGAAGTTGGACTCAGTATTTTTAATCACATGTTGCATCTTTTTCAGTTCTTAGAAACAAGTCTTGAGATGTCAAAATGAAGTCATTCTCTTCTTTCCTATTCACTTGCCTCAGTTTTCTATTGAGGGAAATTCTTGTCATCTTTTCATTTTCACATTTTCACCATTCTAACTTGAGGTGTTTTTTTTGACATGACAATATGCAATACCATGTTTATTGATTTTAGCTTTTTAATCCACTAGATGAATGGTTTGTTTTTATTATGACATTTTTAAACATTTAATTTATCTAAATCATACAACTGTGTGGTCTTGAAGAACTGTTACTATGTACAGAAGTCCAAACTATTGTCTTTTTTAACATAGCTAATTTTTTGGAGATGTTCAATTTTTCTATTTGCAGCGCATGGACCTTGGAGAGTGTCCCAATGTACATGACTTGGCTCTGCGTGCAGATTATGAGCTTGCCGCAAAAAATAAAGATTACTTTTATGATATTGATGTAAGATTAACTACATCGTTTCATATTTTTATGCACATTTTAAATAAGTACAAATTGAGAAAAAATTGCTTCCAGTATTTGGCCAGTCTACTGCTGTGCCTGCAGCAAGATGAATTGTGATTCTAATTCTAGAAAAACTTTTTTTTTCTAAATCCAGGCTATGGAACATCTCCAAAGCTTTATAAGTGATTGTGATCGAAAGACAGAAGTGGCCAAACGCCGCTTAAAAGAAACACAGGAGGAGCTCAGTGAAGAAGCAAACAGCAAGGTATTGGTTTATTTGATGTGACTGCACTTACAAGTACTTATTTAAATGTACAATATCCTCTTATTGTAACACTTTGATAGATAAAAAAATGTTCGGCATGCTATGAACAATTGCATACATATTTAAATACCTATTTCTGATAGTGTATAAACAGTGGTGTCAAATGTTCAAGCTAGTAAATTGTTGTGTACTTCAGGCAGAACAAATCCATGCCCTGGGTGAACAGATTGGTACTCTGATGGCAAGGGCTGAGGAGATCGGGGCTGCTGGTGAGGTGGAAGAGTCCATGAAAATGTTGGAAGAAGTTGAGGCACTCAAGACAAAGAAGAGTCAGGCTGAGGTAAGACTCAGTTTGTTGAAAGAGTTCCTTGTTACGGGACATAGTTTGTGAGTTTTTATAAAATACGTTTTTGTTCCAATGAGTTCAAAAATGAAATAAAATTGAGCCTGTAATTTTATCTCAACCAGATTGAGTTCAGAAACTCAATGCCAGCTTCAAGTTACCAGCAACAAAAACTGAGAGTGTGCGAAGTTTGTGGAGCATATTTAGGGATCCATGACAATGATCGTCGACTGGCTGATCATTTTGGTGGCAAGTTGCATTTAGGATTCATCACCATTAGAGAAAAGCTGGATCATTTAAAGGTATTAATCATGAGTTAGATACATTTACTAATGTAGCTAAGGTGTCATATATTGTTGGTACCAAAGTTTGGAAAAAATATCTAAAAATAATTTTTAGGCCCTGGTGTCTGACCGCCGAGCTCAAAGAGAAGCCCAGAAGGAGGAGATGCGCCAGAGACGTGAGATGGAGAATGATGCTGATCGTGTGCGCGGTGCAGCTCTGGTAGATCGTAGCCCTAACCGCAAGGGGGGATATGACAGAGGGGATGAGCGTGGGGTGAGAGATCGCAGCAGGGAGAGAGAGTCAAGAAGATCCCGTAGCCGTGATAGACATAGACGCAAGAGAAGGTTGGTAGCAGTTTGTTTGAAATTTCTGATGGCTAACATTCATCAAAATATTTTCTTCATCTAACATTGGCTTATTTTCTAACAGCTCAAGGTCACGAGATCGTAGTTCCAGGAAAAGAACAAAGCGTAGCCGTTCTAGATCTAGGAGGTCACGGTCGAACTCAAGAGAGAGGTATGCTGTATTGATTTCAATGTTTTTATTGCTTTTTACAGGTTACATTTTTCTATAGTCACTTAAAATATTGGTTAGTATTTGTAATTTTTGTACTTATTTGTATCTATAGTAACTGGATATTGGTAATTTTGTGCTTATGGGTATGTGTTCTTTTCCCATAGGAGACGCCGCTCACGCAGTCATTCAAGACGTAAGCATCGCAGACGAAGCCGCTCAGATAGCAGACCACGTAATGAAAGGTCACATTCTAGATCTAACGAAAAGAAAGCAGAGTGAGCTATTGTTTTGTCTCAACATATTTAAATAGATGTACTGAAAAGAATGCAGAGTACGCCATTGTTTTTGTCTTAACATTTAAAACCTGTAAATTGTTGTGGTGAACTGTTGAAAGTTTTCAAGAGTGTTTTCTATTATGTTTGACAGAAACCCTGAGGTTGAAGCAAGTGCAAGAGGTAATGAAGTAAACTGAGTCAAGATTTCAGCAGTGTATATCAAAAGCCATTTGTTTTTAAATATGCATTTTATTCTTATCTTTGTTAGCTGACTTGTCCATTTAGTTATGAAGCAGTTTCAGTTAGATAATTCATTTGGTATGACATTTTGAATGGAATTTTACCCTTATCAGAGTTAGCCCTTGGCATTTAGTTGTTTTTTTTTTAAAGAAAAATACATTTGTTAAAAGAAAGTTTACTGAAATCCAAATTCAGTGGTGTAAAATAAAAGTATTATTTTTTATATTTATTGGTGGTAGGTTTTTCAAAACGTTTAAATACATCTTATTCTAAATAGGTTTGAGTATTATTTTAAAGTATTACTGCCGTTTCCACCTATCTTTTCAGTCTAAAAATGTTTTATGACCATGGTTATCTGGTCCAAACTTGTATCATTTGTTGACCAAGTGTTTTTAACTGCAAAAGTTGTCTTACATCTTGTGGTTTTCTGTTCATGTGAGTATATTTGATAAAAAAAAACAATTGACTGAAATATTTGCTTAGATTAAGCTTGTAAACTTTGTACCCAGTCAATCCGTGGACTGTTTCCTTCAATACATTGATTGTTACCGTAGATATGTCATCATGTACATTTGTTTCAATAAAATTTCGTTTTCTGGCTTGATTTTCATTTCATTTGTGTGTAAGTATACAAATCATGGGGTTATGAAATCACTCCCCCAGAACTACGGTAGAAAAATAAATAGTGGTTGTTAGCTCCTTATACTTCATCATTTATTCTTTTAATATAAAAATGATTGGTGAGATTACGTTTTATTGCAAACAGGCTAAAAAATGTAGGAGTTTTTGACAAAGTTGGGTCTAGTACCTTTTCTGGATATTGCTGAATAGTTATTTATGAGATCTTGCCCACCTAAAGGACGGAAGGAAATTTAATAAAAATCACGCAAAAGTTGTATACAATATTGACGTGCTAATTCGTCAGTCTAACAGAAACTACTCAGGTGATCATGTATGCATGCACAGAGTCTCTGAGAAAATTGACCAAGTTTTTCTTCAGGATGGCTTAAAACGTCGAAATTATCAAAATCGATTTTGATTTTTTTCGCTCGATTACAATAGTTCCTCTATACTCGCTAGGAGATAAAAAAAAATGCTATATTCATGCTATATTCTTGCATGGTCGCCGAAGACCAACTCATTAGCAACGTTTGAACGACATAGGTGCATTAGAAGTGGGACACAATTAGTAAATTGTATGTAAAAAGAAATGAAAAGCTGAGACTATTTGAATCAGCGCATATATGTTATAAAAAATATTTAAAAATGTTCGAATTAAGTCACATCCCACCTAGTAAAGATAGAGCTATTTTGCTAATAATATTATTATTAGCAACATAGCTCTATCTTTACTAAGTGGGATGTGACTTAATTCGAACATTTTTAAATATTATTTATTAACATCATTATTGGAAACTAATGTTTGATTTCCTTAGCACAATACTACATTTCCTCTCAAATATTTGTCCAATAAAATGTCTTATAAAATATTCTGAAACCCCTGTCATAATTAATAGACTGAAAGCACTTTGTTTTAAGGTGTTAGGCTTTATTTTTATTCATGAACATGAGGAAGACTTGCTCCAATGTGGTCTGTTGTATAGAGTAGTCTTGAAGCTGGAGATCTTGTTTAGCTTGTTCCATCAGTTTAAACATCAGGGGCAGGGAGACTACTCCAGATGGGATTTGGAGATGAAGATACGACTCCATTTGACAAAACACCTGTAATTGGAATCAAATCAGTTAAGTACATATTAACATACGTAAGTTAAAGCAATATTCGACGAGGAACTAAAACACTGAAACAAGGGTTCATCAATTGATGACGTCGACAAAAATTTCAGATTTTAGAACCCCCCCCCCCCTTCCACCACATCCACTTTCGGCGGACTCCTATTCCGCCCCCACCTTCCCCTATATGGACGTCCACACAAATTTAATAGACCTCTCAAAAGTAACTATAAATTTTCTATTTCAATAACGTGTATTGTGTACCTATTACACACGGCTTTCATATTTTTGACAATGTATATTATTAGGACTAAATATTGAAAGTAGCTTGCGTAGAGAGAAATAAGTAGGTTTTAAACGTCAATGTATAATTATTATTTTTTAATTTTCAAAGATTTGCCCCATTACCAACCAAAATTGCATTCAAAGTATTAAACCCTTTGTTGAGGGGGGGGGGGGGGGTTAACTCAGTTATTCATTGTACTCGTAACACAGTATTATTTTCTGTACTCGTTGAATGTATTCAGGATGGAGTATTTCAGAAAGTGTGACAACACTTTTTGCAATAATGTTAGAAACTGTTAAAAATAAAGCCGTTGCTTCACGTAGTTAATTTTCTTTAAAACTTCAAATCGCGGTCTATTCATCTCTGTCCCGTTGTTGTATTAAAAATCATGAGCACTGAAGTCTTAGTTGCATTTTTTGCATACACTTTGTACATTTAAATATAGGGTGAGGGGGCGGGGAGGGAGGGTACTGGGTAATTGACATGGGGGTAATTGCGCTAGGGGGGTGGGCGTCGGGGAATTGACGGGGGGAATAGTCATGTTTCCATATATATATATATATATATATATATATATATATATATATATAAAATATAAATATATATATATATATATATATATATATATATATATATATATATATATATATTTTTTTTTTTTTTTTTTTTTTTTTTTTTTTTAGTCCACCTCTTAATACACATTTGTTTAACCGATAAAAGTGAAGTACCACAATCACTGTCAATTGTATTGCTGTTAATGTAAGCAGTACAACCTATTTGAAAGTTAAATGGCGCTTGACTGTGCCGGTGTGTTTTCTCACCTCCGCTGACGTAAAACATTTCTTCAGGTAATCAGTGGCGATGCTAGTACTTCCGCCAGTCTCGTCCTTCACCTTTACAGTCACCGTGTATCCCTGCGCATATTTCGACTTCAGATGCTGGGGGCTGCCCAGGCACATCATTTTCCCCCGGACCATGATGGTCAGTCTTGTGCATAACAATTCGCATTCTTCCATGCTGAAGTATTAGCTCAATATTTATTACAACAAGAGATAATGGTCTTATATATTTTTTTTAGTTCTTAAGTGTACTAAATTTAAGACTAAAATTAATATCCGTCAATATTGCTTGTTCTTCACTAGATTGTACATCCAAGTTATTACTTTATCCTGATTCTTTAAACTCAAAACTTTTCAAAACTTCCGCATTTTATTTAGTTTAATCTTCGCTAAATTCATGGCACCAATCTAAAAATCCAGCTCTTGCTTTTACCACCACTTCCATATACGACAAATCCTTTACTTATTTAGCCAACCGTAATGTGTGAAACATAGTATTGTATGTTCAGCTAAACTTTAACTGTTTCTTCTGACGTTATGTAACAGTTACCTGTGTGAGGTTAGGATTAAGGTAGAACCGAGAGATCTGACGTAGCAGTTACCTGTGTGAGGTTAGGATTAAGGTAGAGAGATCTGACGTAGCAGTTACCTGTGTGAGGTTAGGATTAAGGTAGAGAGATCTGACGTAGCAGTTACCTGTGTGAGGTTAGGATTAAGGTAGAGAGATCTGACGTAGCAGTTACCTGTGTGAGGTTAGGATTAAGGTAGAACCGAGAGATCTGACGTAGCAGTTACCTGTGTGAGGTTAGGATTAAGGTAGAACCGAGAGATCTGACGTAGCAGTTACCTGTGTGAGGTTAGGATTAAGGTAGAACCGAGAGATCTGACGTAGCAGTTACCTGTGTGAGGTTAGGATTAAGGTAGAACCGAGAGATCTGACGTAGCAGTTACCTGTGTGAGGTTAGGATTAAGGTAGAACCGAGAGATCTGACGTAGCAGTTACCTGTGTGAGGTTAGGATTAAGGTAGAACCGAGAGATCGTCACAGTTACCTGTGTGAGGTTAGGATTAAGGTAGAACCGAGAGAACTGACGTAGCAGTTACCTGTGTGAGGTTAGGATTAAGGTAGAACCGAGAGATCTGACGTAGCAGTTACCTGTGTGAGGTTAGGATTAAGGTAGAACCGAGAGATTTGACGTAGCAGTTACCTGTGTGAGGTTAGGATTAAGGTAGAACCGAGAGATCTGACGTAGCAGTTACCTGTGTGAGGTTAGGATTAAGGTAGAACCGAGAGAACTGACGTAGCAGTTACCTGTGTGAGGTTAGGATTAAGGTAGAACCGAGAGATCTGACGTAGCAGTTACCTGTGTGAGGTTAGGATTAAGGTAGAACCGAGAGATCTGACGTAGCAGTTACCTGTGTGAGGTTAGGATTAAGGTAGAACCGAGAGATCGTCACAGTTACCTGTGTGAGGTTAGGATTAAGGTAGAACCGAGAGATCTGACGTAGCAGTTACCTGTGTGAGGTTAGGATTAAGGTAGAACCGAGAGATCTGACGTAGCAGTTACCTGTGTGAGGTTAGGATTAAGGTAGAACCGAGAGATCTGACGTAGCAGTTACCTGTGTGAGGTTAGGATTAAGGTAGAACCGAGAGATCTGACGTAGCAGTTACCTGTGTGAGGTTAGGATTAAGGTAGAGAGATCTGACGTAGCAGTTACCTGTGTGAGGTTAGGATTAAGGTAGAACCGAGAGATCTGACGTAGCAGTTACCTGTGTGAGGTTAGGATTAAGGTAGAGAGATCTGACGTAGCAGTTACCTGTGTGAGGTTAGGATTAAGGTAGAACCGAGAGATCTGACGTAGCAGTTACCTGTGTGAGGTTAGGATTAAGGTAGAGAGATCTGACGTAGCAGTTACCTGTGTGAGGTTAGGATTAAGGTAGAACCGAGAGATTTGACGTAGCAGTTACCTGTGTGAGGTTAGGATTAAGGTAGAACCGAGAGATCTGACGTAGCAGTTACCTGTGTGAGGTTAGGATTAAGGTAGAGAGATCTGACGTAGCAGTTACCTGTGTGAGGTTAGGATTAAGGTAGAACCGAGAGATCTGACGTAGCAGTTACCTGTGTGAGGTTAGGATTAAGGTAGAGAGATCTGACGTAGCAGTTACCTGTGTGAGGTTAGGATTAAGGTAGAACCGAGAGATCTGACGTAGCAGTTACCTGTGTGAGGTTAGGATTAAGGTAGAGAGATCTGACGTAGCAGTTACCTGTGTGAGGTTAGGATTAAGGTAGAGAGATCTGACGTAGCAGTTACCTGTGTGAGGTTAGGATTAAGGTAGAACCGAGAGATCTGACGTAGCAGTTACCTGTGTGAGGTTAGGATTAAGGTAGAGAGATCTGACGTAGCAGTTACCTGTGTGAGGTTAGGATTAAGGTAGAGAGATCTGACGTAGCAGTTACCTGTGTGAGGTTAGGATTAAAGTAGAACCGAGAGATCTGACGTAGCAGTTACCTGTGTGAGGTTAGGATTAAGGTAGAACCGAGAGATCTGACGTAGCAGTTACCTGTGTGAGGTTAGGATTAAGGTAGAGAGATCTGACGTAGCAGTTACCTGTGTGAGGTTAGGATTAAGGTAGAACCGAGAGATTTGACGTAGCAGTTACCTGTGTGAGGTTAGGATTAAGGTAGAGAGATCTGACGTAGCAGTTACCTGTGTGAGGTTAGGATTAAAGTAGAACCGAGAGATCTGACGTAGCAGTTACCTGTGTGAGGTTAGGATTAAGGTAGAACCGAGAGATCTGACGTAGCAGTTACCTGTGTGAGGTTAGGATTAAGGTAGAGAGATCTGACGTAGCAGTTACCTGTGTGAGGTTAGGATTAAGGTAGAACCGAGAGATTTGACGTAGCAGTTACCTGTGTGAGGTTAGGATTAAGGTAGAACCGAGAGATCTGACGTAGCAGTTACCTGTGTGAGGTTAGGATTAAGGTAGAGAGATCTGACGTAGCAGTTACCTGTGTGAGGTTAGGATTAAGGTAGAACCGAGAGATTTGACGTAGCAGTTACCTGTGTGAGGTTAGGATTAAGGTAGAACCGAGAGATCTGACGTAGCAGTTACCTGTGTGAGGTTAGGATTAAGGTAGAGAGATCTGACGTAGCAGTTACCTGTGTGAGGTTAGGATTAAGGTAGAGAGATCTGACGTAGCAGTTACCTGTGTGAGGTTAGGATTAAGGTAGAACCGAGAGATTTGACGTAGCAGTTACCTGTGTGAGGTTAGGATTAAGGTAGAACCGAGAGATTTGACGTAGCAGTTACCTGTGTGAGGTTAGGATTAAGGTAGAACCGAGAGATTTGACGTAGCAGTTACCTGTGTGAGGTTAGGATTAAGGTAGAACCGAGAGATCTGACGTAGCAGTTACCTGTGTGAGGTTAGGATTAAGGTAGAACCGAGAGATCTGACGTCACAGTTACCTGTGTGAGGTTAGGATTAAGGTAGAACCGAGAGATCTGACATTCTGCAGCAGTTTCCAGACTGCTCGTTTAGCGATGACGTCCATGCCAGACGTTGGCTCATCCAGCATCACAAACGGGGGGTTCCCAATCACAGCAAGAGCAATGGACAGTTTTCGCTTGTTGCCTAGACTACAGGTCAAAGGTTACAGGATGTATCAAATCACGAAATTATTTTTTTTTTAAATTGTCGTCTCCGAGAAATGTGTTTAATTGCCAACTTCTAAAACCAAATCATTCTAGAGTTAGCCTGGATATTGTTACCTCCCCTACCTGTAGAACTTGGACTGTTTGTTAGCGTGAGCATCCAGCATCAGAGCGGTGATTAGGTATTCGATTACGGCGTTTAGTTCTTGTTCAGCGATCCCCCTAAAACGCCCGAATAGGTACAGAGATTCCCTGGCTGTCAGGTCTCCGTGGAGGTAATCGTATTGCGGGCAGTAGCCAATCATTGTATAAATCTGCCAGTATTATAGTATATGTATAAGTGTGTATGTATAGGTGAACATGTATTTACATACACATGTAACATTTGAATCTGTATAAAGCTTGAGATATATATATGTATGTATATATATATATATATATATATATATATATATATATATATATATATATATATATATATATATATATATATACGAGAAAAATGGCCCGTTGAGGAAGGATACACCGGGCGCTAGGTTGATAGTGCTGTCTCTTTTCTCTAAACTAAAACCAACCCACCCACCCCCACACACACACCACCCCCCACCCCCACCCCACCCCCCACCCACACCCACACACCCACACACCACCGGACACTGGAAAAAGTATATAATTATATTTCGTTGAATGGGACGGTAGACATGATTTTTTTGGGAGTGGGGGTGGGGGGTGGGGGGGGGGGTGGGGTGGGGTGGGGGGGTGGGGTGGGGTGGGGTGGTTTCCTCATCGATACTCTATGAGAAAATTACCACCTAATTAATGTGTTTAATCTAAAAAGTGGTTTTCTCGCAATTTCTTTAATGCAATTCTTCGGGTAGTGGCTAAGCGCGACACCAGTGTTTCTTTCAGACTTTTTCCTCACCGGAGAGGGGTGGGGGGTACTTGAAATTTTCGGGGGCGGGGGTAGAATTTTCGGGGAGGGGGCGGACACTGGAAAAAGTATATAATTATATTTCGTTTAATGGGACGGTAGACAAGTTTTTTTGGGGGGTGGGGGTGGGGGTGGGGTGGGGGTTGGGGGGGAATTGGTGTGTGGGGTGGGTGGGGGGTGGGGGTGTGTGTGGGGGTTGGGGCTGGTGTGTGTGGGGGTGGGGCGTGTATGGGGGGGTGGGGGTGTGTGTGGGGTGGGTGGGGGTGGGGGGTGGGGTGGGGGTGGGGGGTGGTGTGTGTGTGGGGGTGGGTTGGTTTTAGTTTAGAGAAAAGAGACAGCACTATCAACCTAGCGCCCGGTGTATCCTTCCTCAACGGGCCATTTTTCTCGTATATATATATATATATATATATATATATATATATATATATATATATATATATATATATATATATATATATACATACATATACATATACTGTTTACATAAGCCAAAATGTATATATATATCCTGTACTGACTTGTAATTTATGTGAGCCTAGTGCTAGACCACTCAGATATATCTGGCCGGATGTATTATTCAATTCTCCTATGAGCATCTTGAAGGTCGTTGACTTCCCAGCGCCGTTCTGCCCGAGCAAACCAAAGCATTCGTTTTTCGGTATGCCCAGACTGGTGCCCTCCACAGCTGTGAAGACTCTGGTGCAGACCATAAACTTTTTGCACACCTTATCCAGAATTAGCGCATCTAATTTGTAAACACAGAGGTGTATTTGTTTAAAGGGGTAGACTCAAAAAAAAAACACGTAAAAAAACTTTTTATTTACTAAGCCTTTTTTTTTAAAATTTATTTGTTTATGTATAAGTTAGGGTAGTATAGGGAAAATATTTGCCATAAAGGGACTCTTCTGAAAATATGGTTGCCATGGAAACGGTGGTCATCTTGGAAAAATTACCTTTTGTGGAGTTCTAAAATTTCATAAAGTAACATATAAACCGCCCATATAATCATCGATCCTTCTTGTACTAACACTAATAGAGTCAGCTGGCTAGTTTTTGTAACAGAAAAACCGCTAGAAATATTTTTTCAAATTTTAAAAGTTTTTTTATGGTGAAATACCATTAATTTTAGCATAAATTTCAATGTAATTTCGCCATACCAAAATAAAAAAAAAATAAAAAATCTAGAGTGTTTTCTGTTACAAAAACTAGCCAGCCGACCCCGTGTTAGTACTAGAAGGACCGATGGTTATATTGCCGATACATATGTTAGTTATTGAAATTTTAGAACTCTACAAAAGATTGTTTTTTCAAGATAGCCACCGTTGCCATCGCAACCATATTTTCAATAAAGTCCTTGATGCTTGCAAATATTTTCTTTTAACTGCCTTAACGTAGATATACACAAATTAATCAATAAAACGTTTTAATTAAAAAGTTGTTTCTTTCTGGAGCCTACCCCCTTTGAAAAATAAGTGGTGTAATTGGTGTGGAGTTGAGAAATCATTGGTGTAGCATTTGAGAAGTTTTAAGTCTAAACTCTTAATGAGCGTAATAATTAGTAGACTGATTTTAGTTGAGAAAAAAAAAATGAATGCTTTCAGTAATTGGCTTTAGAATTCTTGTATGTTATTTAGAACTTGATTAAGACTGGAATTTAGATATAAGAAGTTCAGAAGATATCTGTTGCTGTCAATGTTGTGGCTGAGACTAAAATAATTTTAAAAAAAAGTGTAATGAATTCTTTTTTTACGATTACAGTCCGCTTTAGTGCCATCCCACAACATGGGTTTTGTGATGAAAACCTCACTGAATTTTATCAAGGCTTTGTAATGCAAAATGGACTGCATTTTATCAAGGCTTTGTAATGTCTAATGGACTGCATTTTATCAAGGCTTTGTAATACAAAATGGACTGCATTTTATCAAGGCTTTGTAATGTCTAATGGACTGCATTCTATCAAGGCTTTGTAATGCAAAATGGATTGCATTTTATCAGGGCTTTGTAATGTCTAATGGACTGCATTTTATCAAGGCTTTGTAATGTCTAATGGACTGCATTTTATCAAGGCTTTGTAATGTCTAATGGACTGCATTTTATCAAAGCTTTGTAATGTCTAATGGACTGCATTTTATTAAGGCTTTGTAATGTATAATGGACTGCATTTTATCAAGGCTCTGAAAATTCCTTAAAACAAATTAATTCTAATTTACCAACACTGATAACATTAAAGGCGAACAAAATAGCATTATTTTGGATATAAATATAATTTTCTTGTGCATTGATTATTTTGGAAAATTTAAAATAAATGTGTGTCTTTTCGGTTTAATGATTGATTTTTACCTTAATATATTACTTGAAATCTTACTTGAAATTGTTTTCCAATGTAATAGTTATTTGTATTTTCTTACTTATTAAAAGTGTTACAATGAGGTTGATGGAAGTACTGCTTAAAGAACTCAAATACCTGACTCGAACAACGCATGTAAGTCAGTGTTAGCAATTCTTTGATTCTCCGCTATCACATCGTCATCACACTGCGTCAGAGTTTTATTTTCTATGACTCTCAAAGTCTTTTCCTCGACCTTTACTGTTATGTAGTCAATCACTGATCCCGTGTTCTTACACCTGTGCATTCAAAACAACAACTAAAAATATTGCACCTGCATTAATACTTTTATCTCATTGGCGTATTGTCTGTCAGATTTGTTATTGTAATAAAAGTTAGTTGACTATGCATACATTTTACCCTTCATTACAAAGAAACCAAATGAGTAGAATTTATTTCCTTTACCACTGACGCCTCTACTCACCTGAACCCTCTACCACTGACGCCTCTACTCACCTGAACCCTCTGATACTGAAGTATTCCAAGAAGAACGCGATCACGAAGAAACACAGCGTACTCCCAGAAGAGTATAAGAGTTTGTTTTGGTTCATTTCAAACGTGACTGAAACACCCCACCCCAGATATAGAAGGTTAAATCCGTCATATTCATTACAATTTAATACTGATATAAGGACAGTGTAAGACTGTTAGAGTGAACGCAAGAATGAAGATGAATTGAACCTAGGTCATGGGTCAGGGCAAAGGTCAGCAGTGACATCACTGCACGAGCCTGCTTTACTTTAAATAAAGATTGCTGTCCTAATGGTGTCACACACCCCCCTCCCGAAAGAAAAATTCATATATATAATTAATCAATTCAATAATAGTTTCGCTGTCTGTGTATGTATCTGTCTATCTATCTGACAAGAACGCTCTAGAGAAAACACAAGCAAATTAAAAACTTTCATAGTAAAACGGAAACGAAACATGACGTCACATTAAGCATAGAGTAGAAAATATTATCAAGCCGGAGAGTGCACACAGTAATATGACGTCATTGATTCTCGAGTAAACATTTCGTAAAAAGGCAATTTTGTCTAATCTAAGTGGTTTGCGTGAAGAGTTTCTTTCATACAATTCTTCGGGTAGGGGCGAAGCCCATCTCCGCGTAAGAACGTCTAAGCTGACCCCCCCCCCCCCCCACCGACTCAAAAGAAATGTCATCGATACTCTATAATAAAATTACAGCCTAATTCATGTGTCTAATGTAAAAAGTTATTTGCTTGCAGAGTTTATTTCATGCATCTCTTCGGGTAGGGGCGGAGCCCATTTAACCCCACCCCCCTGGTCTAATCCCTACCCTAAAAGAGTTTCTTTCATGCAATTCTTCGGGTAGTGGCTAAGCGCGACACCAGTGTTTCTTTCAGACTTTTTCTTCCCCGGAGGGAGGAACTTTTTCTAATCTAAAAAGTGTTTAGCGTGCACAGTTTTTTTCATGCGTCTCTTCCGGTAGGAAGTTGGGTGGACTCAGGGACGGTCTACTGACTTGAACCCGGATTCGAACTCGAGACTTACGGGTTAGCAGTCCAGCTCTCTACCGCTAGACCCCTCCGTCCCATTTTATTGCTAATGGTCTCCATTATTCATTCTCGTCTCTTAAGTTTTCTAAACCATATTTTTTTACAATGGATTAGAAAAATAACCCATGAACAAATTACAAATCATGGATAACAAATCAGTAAAAAACAAAACTAAGAACATCGACACAAGGCTAAATTTTTAAGCACATTCAAAAGTACATGTATTGTTCCATTGTCTCACACTAACACACACTTACACACACATACACACACACAAACATACGTACAAAGGCCGTTTTAAATAATTTCCTTATCGAATGATATGTATATTTGTAAATTTTCTATGTGGTTTCACCCCAATCCACTTTATTGGATGGTGTATTTGGTGACACCCGCTTCCTAACTTTTGTCGAATGGCGTCAATTTTGTGCAAACAATATATTAATCTACCTAGAAAAAAGCATTTTGGGGCCTAATCCTAACAGTTATTTATTCAATTGCAAAATCATTGTTTTTGTAGTGGATTCACACACAAGTTATTACGACTCTCAACCAAACCGTATACCTCAGGCAAATTTTGTAACGTTTAGTAGATGTAAACCCCCCCCCCCCCCCAACTTTCCAGGTGATAGCTTTAAACTGTGCACATAGTGAGCTATGAATACCGTTGGGTGAAGCAATGTTTTCTCTATCATTAGCAGGATCACGTCGACCATGCGACCCATACATGATTGCGGGCGCTCTGATAGTTACATATATTGACATGATTAAAAAAAAATATATGTGGTAGACCGTCTGGCTGTTGAGTATTAAAATATGGCATTTATTCAGGCCGGATTTTGGGCACAAGTAACTCTGAAATAATCTCGTATTAAAGAGGAACACATAAATTAGCTTTCTAAACATTATTTATCAGATAATTTTTTGCTACTCAGTTTTTGTAAGTGCTATATTAATTAAACTTTTAATTATTTTAATGTAAGCCACTGCACTGCAAATTAGCTTCCATTTTTGGTTGTACCTAATAAAACGAACGCATTATATTACTTTAGCGCTATAAAGTGTTCGTTCACCGAAACACATTTTAAAATCTTCAAATATTAACCTTAAGCTCAACATATTAGCCTCAACCGTAACCTATTAGCCTCAACCGTAACCTATTGACCTCAACCGTAACCTATTGACCTCAACCGTAACCTATTGACCTCAACCGTAACCTATTGACCTCAACCGTAACCTATTGACCTCAACCGTAACTTATTAGCCTCAACCGTAACCTATTGACCTCAACCGTAACCTATTGACCTCAACAGTAACCTATTGACCTCAACCGTAACCTATTGACCTCAACCGTAAGCTATGAACCTGCTCTTAGCTAACCACAACAATCCGTTTTCTCACTTACCCTGCAGCGATGGGCTTAGACCTAACGATACATGGAAGAAGCCTAGGTTGGCGTTAGGGGATGCGACGCTCATTATATGTAGTCCAAGGTATCCGATAGTTCGGTTGATAAATATCATGCTGACAAAGTATGCTACAACTGTAGAGAAAAACAGTGAAAACGCTGTTAAGGGGAGAAGGTGTGGTAGAGACAGAGGCATACTGAGAAGGGGAGGGGTAGAGACAGAGGCATACTGAGAATTGGAGGGGTAGAGACAGAGGCATACTGAGAATTGGAGGGGTAGAGACAGAGGCATACTGAGAATTGGAGGGGTAGAGACAGAGGCATACTGAGAAGGGGAGGGGTAGAGACAGAGGCATACTGAGAATTGGAGGGGTAGAGACAGAGGCATACTGAGAATTGGAGGGGTAGAGACAGAGGCATACTGAGAAAGAGACATAATTATAATGACAAAGAAGATGCACAAAAAAAAGTGAAACAAACTATAAATGTTGCATTAGACGCTCATCAAAGGCCTGAACAAACGATAAATGTTGCATTAGACGCTCATCAAAGGCATGATCAAACGATAAACGTTGCACTAGACGCTCATCAAAGGCTTTTGTTCCATTTTATAAAACAGACGAAATAATACACCTTTAACATAGCAAGTTACCAGTTAATACGTTGTATACCAGGAAAGCAAAAATTGCAGTTGTTGCATTTTTAAAGACAATTTGGAAGGTGTAAATGAGCGGCAGGACGCTGGTGATGTATAAGACGTGCATGGCAGCCAGCATGGGGAGCTGCTGCAGCAGGAAGGTGACGGTGTGTTGCACGAAGGTGACCAGCCACATCAGCAGGGTGCACGACAGCAGCAGGCTCACATCGAACACCCAGTTGGATAAGTACGACATCCAAAACGGCTTACCACTGATCATCTCTAAGTGTTTGGCTCCGCACTGTAACAATAAACACACTAGTCAAATAAACACTGAAACAATCAAAACACTAGTTAAAAAAAACACTAAAACAATAAACACACTAGTTCAATAAACACGCAAGTCAATAAACAACGAAACAATAAACATACTAGTTCAATAAACACACTAGTCAAATAAACACTGAAACAATAAACACACTAGTCAAATAAACACTGTAACAATAAACACACTAGTCCAATAAACACGCAAGTCAATAAACACTGAAACAATAAACACACTAGTTTAATAAACACACTAGTCAAATAAACACTGAAACAATAAAAACACAAGTCAATAAACACTGAAACAATAAACACACTAGTCCAATAAACACTGAAACAATAAACACACTAGTCAAATAAACGCTGAAACAATAAACACACTAGTCCAATAAACATTGAAACAAAAAACACACTAGTTCAATAAACACACTCGTACAAAAAACGAACAAGTCAAATAAACACTGTAACAATAAACACACAAGTCCAATAAACACGCAAGTCAATAAACACTGAAACAATAAAAACACAAGTCCAATAAACACTGAAACAATAAACACACTAGTTCAATAAACACTGAAACAATAAACACACTAGTTCAATAAGCAAACTAGTCAAATAAACACTAAAACAATAAACACACTAGTCCAATAAACACTGAAACAATAAACACACTAGTTCAATAAACACTGAAACAATAAACACACTAGTTCAATAAGCAAACTAGTCAAATAAACACTGAAACAATAAACACACTAGTCAAATAAACACTGAAACAATAAACACACTAGTCCAATAAACACTGAAACAATAAACACACTAGTCCAATAAACACTGAAACAATAAACACACTAGTTCAATAAACACTGAAACAATAAACACACTAGTCCAATAAACACTGAAACAATAAACACACTAGTTCAATAAACACTGAAACAATAAACACACTAGTTCAATAAACACTGAAACAATAAACACACTAGTTCAATAAACACTGAAACAATAAACACACTAGTCCAATAAACACTGAAACAATAAACACACTAGTTCAATAAACACTGAAACAATAAACACACTAGTTCAATAAGCAAACTAGTCAAATAAACACTGAAACAATAAACACACTAGTCAAATAAACACTGAAACAATAAACACACTAGTCCAATAAACACTGAAACAATAAACACACTAGTCCAATAAACACTGAAACAATAAACACACTAGTTCAATAAACACTGAAACAATAAACACACTAGTTCAATAAACACTGAAACAATAAACACACTAGTTCAATAAACACTGAAACAATAAACACACTAGTTCAATAAGCAAACTAGTCAAATAAACACTGAAACAATAAACACACTAGTCAAATAAACACTGAAACAATAAACACACTAGTCCAATAAACACTGAAACAATAAACACACTAGTCCAATAAACACTGAAACAATAAACACACTAGTTCAATAAACACTGAAACAATAAACACACTAGTCCAATAAACACTGAAACAATAAACACACTAGTTCAATAAACACTGAAACAATAAACACACTAGTCCAATAAACACTGAAACAATAAACACACTAGTTCAATAAACACTGAAACAATAAACACACTAGTCATTAAACAAAACCAGCCAAGAAAACGCCAGCCAGAATAAACCAGATTTTATTATCAAACCGGTCTAACCAAAGACAAGACAGCCAATAAAGACCACCCTATCCAGCAACTCACAGTATTTTCTAATCAACTGGTAGCAATTAGTTTCAATAACTTGATCAAGTCAAACATTTTTTTCATAACAATGTTGCCTACATAGCCCATTTTTTCTCCAAGTTCTAAGCTAAATGAAATACTTTTAAAAAATAAACCAGGAGTGATCACCCCTAAACTTTCTCGAATATTCTTATATAACTTGGAATATAGACATGATTTTTAATTACTTACACTTTTAAAAATAGAATAGAATCTCATAGAAAAAAAGAATAGCGCACCAAGCGAACGCCAAAACAAAATGTGCATAATAGTGCGCAATATTATTAGTACTTTATAAATTCACATTCGTTTTTTGAGAAATCGGAAATAGCGTAAATTAGTACTTCCGGTCAACGGAAATTACTCAAAATTTGACAGAAGGTAGAAAATTAGATCTTTTACTTACATGTGTAATTTCATTTTTCTATCTGAAATAGTACTCAAGTTATAGGCTTTTGAAAAATTGAAAGTAGAAAAAGTACCACTTCCGGTTATCGGAAATCGCTCAAAAATTGATCAGGATCTACGATTTTGATAAAATACTTAGATATGAAATTTTATCAACCTAGCTGTAACGGTACTCAAGTTATCGTGTTTACACACAGACAGACACACACACACACACACACACAGACACACAGACATACGGACAAGATAAGATTGCAAAATTATGTTTTTCCGTATCAATGAGGTGTAAAACGTCGAGATTTGTAAAAATCTCGATTTTTATTTTTGCACGATCACAAGACTTTCTCTATACTTCGTATATACGAGAAAGTAAAAATTGACAGCACATATACTTAGGTAGAAGTATGCTTTCACAAGCTTACTTATCACGCAAATATTGCAACTTTTAATACACACATTCACCCCCCACATACGCAAGTCCTAAAACAATGGTAACCTCTTCTACCTATAGAGGGGAGAGTCGTGAGAGGTGGGACAATGATTTTATCCCTCAACAAACATAACACATTCTTCTCTTTTATCCGTCTACTCAGGGGTCTCCAAACTTTTCAGCCCGAGGGCCGCATTAACTATCAAATATCAGCTCGCGGGCCAGAGTAGAGTTTCCTCCATGCATCCTTTGGGGTGGCTGTGGCCACCGTGCCCCCCCCCCTCCAAAGAAATAGAATTTATATAGAAATATAAACACATTTTAAATGCAACCCCCTCCTTCCAGGAGAAAAAGTCTGAAAGAAACACTGTCCGGCCGACAACACACTCGAGGTCCAAGTTTGTTCTCCTCGGGCAAACACAAAAACCCACCCGCCATTGTTTGAACTTGTCTCTAAGGAGGTCATTTGCTTGCAATTCAATATCCTCCATCTGCAGTTCATCTGGGTAACTGGTTACATTTGCTTCAAATGGGTATTGAAGCAGTCTCACTTCTTCTGCCTTTGAATCCTAGTCAGTAAAGTAGTCAGAAAACCGCTGCTGAAACTGCAGCTGGTGGTTTTTGATGATCTCGCATGCAAATGATATGGGGAACTCAGCTGTTGCTTCAGTCATGAAAATCTTACACTGCGGAAAGTGCGAGAGTGCGTCACGTTGTTGCCCTGTACTTGTTCCAGAAACATGGAACAGCTGTCCAGCGACTCTGTTTGATCACAATGTTTTCATCAATGTTTGCAACACGGAGGACAAAGGTATTTATACCCAAAGCTAGATTTTCAAATTGTTTTGAATTTTCTGAGCAAAGTACCTCAGCCACTTCTAACAAACATTTTTTTCCGTGAACAAAAAGATCTCCGAGGGCCGGATGAGAGGACCTCGCGGGCCGTAGTCTGGAGACCCCTTGTCTAGAATAATCCCTAAATTTCCCAATCACGGGAATATACTATTGTTCCAAATTCGAAATAGTCTTTAACACGCTGGATAGAAAATGTATATTTAAATGACAAATTTTTTTAACACGCTGGATAGAAGATGTATATTTAAATGGAAGAGGTGAAATTATTACCACACACACACACACACACAGACACACACACAGACACACACACTTACCCACACCCACACCCCACCCCCATAAACCCACATCCCCCACACAACACAACACATTAGCACTACACCAGTCGACTTTATGCTACACAACACAAAATTGGGCAACTGAGAATGTGAATGTAGCTAGACATCTCCATCGAACTAGGGCACATTATCATATGAGAGAGTACTCACGCTTTTTTCAGTGGACAGCCAGCTAAGGACTAAGATCTGTATTAGAAGCATTGATAGGTGTATGGCATGCAACGTCTTGATTGGTGTAGAGTTATCGGACTTGAGTTGCCCCAGAGAGAAAACACCGCTCAGGATGGAGATGTTTTGTCCAAAGATTGATTGGGTGTAGGCATTTAGGAAAAGGTTTACCTGCAACACGGAACAGGATGGAGATCTTTTGTCCAAACAAACAAACAAATAAACAAACAAACAAATAAACAAATAAGTAAACAAATAAACAAACAAATAAACAAACTAATAAACAAACTAATAAACAAACAAATAAACAAACAAATAAACAAACAAATAAACAAACAAATAAACAAACAAATAAGCAAACAAATAAACAAACAAAAAAGCAAACAAATAAACAAACAAATAAACAAACTAATAAACAAACAAATAAAAAAACAAATAAACAAGCAAATAAACAAACAAATAAACAAACAAATAAGCAAACAAATAATCGAACAAATAAACAAACAAATAAACAAATAAACAAACAAATAAACAAATAAACAAAGAAATAAGCAAACAAATAATCAAACAAATAAACAAACAAATAAACAAAGAAATAAACAATGAAATAAACAATCAAATAAACAAACAAACAAATAAACAAACAAATAAAAAAAACAACAAACAAGCAAACTAATTAACAAAATAATTCAATAAAAGCTTGTAATTACACACCACCCCCACTAATATCAAATATACCCACCGCCACACCTTCGCTGTGAACGTAGGAGCCTTGATAATGCACCGTGCTGGCTTGTGGCGGACTCGCGATATCAAAGCCCATTAGAATTTTCTGTGTATAACGTTCGGCAGAATGCTCTCTCGCCCATGCTTTGAGAGAATCGTCAAAGGACTGTAAGAAAAGTTCACTTATACACTATTGTAATCGGAAAGTTGAACTGTGCAACATGGTTCTAGGTATGGTTTAAGCACATTCCTTCTTTCAGATGAATCTTATGAGCAAATATGTTATTCTAGCCATGTATAAAAAGATCTCACGCCGACATTTTACTTCTTTGATTTTCTAAAGAAAAAAATATTTAATCTTGCAGATTTATTTCAGCTAGAGTTAAAAAGTCTCTATTATATTTGTTTTTTTACTTTAGTTTTATAACTGATATTTTTTGTTTTTAAAATAGATTTTTTTTTATATTTGTTTATGTAATATTTGTCGTTAAAATGTTTAGTTTTTTCTGCATAAGTAACATCGCAATAAAGAAATTTCTATTCTTTAAAATGTGTTTTTATTTTACGTTTTATTTTTTTCTCTAGATTTATAGCTGATATGTGTATAATTCAGATTGTTTTGTTTCTTCTTCTTATTATTATTATGATATTTATTATTCCGATAATTTGTATATCCATTAGGTTTATCATTTACCACTTTGTGTAACTGTTGATCTGTCAGTGAGATGGTTTTTTACTTGTATCGTTAGTTTAAGTATATTTTAGATTTATCAGTATGTTGGTAATATTGTAAATGGTTTAATTGAAATCTACAGTCTTCATGTGTCACCGTTGTGATTTGTGGACAGCTTAGATTTCAGAAGTTTCATTCGCAAACAGATCAAGTATTACTTTTTCTCATCATGTTTACGCTTTACGAAAGTGGTTCTTCGAAAATTTACAAATTAGTCCATGATATTATTTGTCCGGAAATATTTTGTCCTGATATCTTTTGTCTGTGAGATCAATTGTCCTTGAGATCATTTGTCCTGTCACTGTATATATATATATATATATATATATATATATATATATATATATATATATATATATATATATATATATATATATATATATATATATATATATATATATATATATATATATATATATATATATATATATCTACTTGCGTGCCCGTCACCCGCGCGTTGCCGCGGTGTTAAAAAAAAGTCCCAGGATAGTCCGGTGCAAATCGTAACCTGCCGGGGCGAGGTCAAACGCGCCTGATTTAGTGTAGTGAACGACTATAATACTACTTCGTATCCAAATTATATAACACTTCATATAACACAATATATAACACACAACGTATACTTCATAGCGCTAACGGGATATCCCGGGCGCCAAAATGCAATGTGTCGGGCGCCAGCGAACTTGTCTGATTCAGTGAATGACTAAACACCCCATCTTATTCATAGTCTAATGCACTGTTTAAAACTAACGTAGGCGCCATAGCCCTCACGGGATAGCCTGGGGCGCTAAGTTGCGCCTTGCTGGGGCGCCGCTCGTGCAAATTTTTTTTTTTGCAGATACTTCCCCAGGAGTATTCTTAACAACTTCCCAAAAGTTTCATTGCGATCGGAAGGAAGGCGTAGTAATGCATAATAATAATAATAAGTTACCAGAGAATCGTCTAGTTCAACTATATGATAGTCAGATGGCAATAGAGCCTGCAGACTTTTGTATATATCGGTAGCAGCGGGGTCAGAAGACCGGCGGACAGCTACGCACTTTTCTCTATAGTTGTCTGTCTTGAAGTACAGTGGCGGCGCCTGGTTGTGAGTGTAGGAGGCCCACACCAGCAATCCTGCGATAATCACGCTAAACCCCATTAGAATAAAAAATGTAGCCCAGTTTCGTTTGATTATTATCCATCTTTTAATAAACAAGGCTTGGAATTGTTGTCGCCTCAGTGCCGATCCATGGTTTAGTGTGTTCACAGCACATTGATTCGTTTCTGCCGAAAAAGACGAAGTTCAGCCCAAAAATGCGTAGCTTCAAGAACATTTAAATACATGAAAAGATATATTTAAATACATAATTATACACATGCCTATACACATACACAAGTGTATATATCATTTATACGTATATATATATATATATATATATATATATATATATATATATATATATATATATATATATATATATATATATATATATATATATATATATAACATTCTTATTGTGGGGGGGTGTAACCTTTAGTTGTCGCACCGGATGACACCCGACCTAGCGACGACACTGCTCTTAGCTTTTTTGGCTGTAGTGTGGACAAACCCGCGGCTTAACTAAAATCCAAGGTATATAGTGCCGGCATTGTTTACAGTTGAATAACTTAGCTTTAGATAACAAAGTCGCACGTCTAAAAATAACTTTAAAAACCTTTGACAAATGACGCAATCTGCATCTATTTTTATACGATCCAATCAGAAATTGAGATCACGCGTCTAAAAATAAACCATGGTTAACTCTAGCGAGTTGCGTCTGTCACTATTAATGTTTCAATAACAATGTATCATATTTCCGTATGAAAGAAATTTATAAACTTCAATGAAAATATACATTTCATGTTATCAAAAAGTGTTTCATTGAATTTCTTTCATTATGTGATATCCTAATTAATAAAAGTCCATGTGCGCACTTCTCTCTCTGTCCGCAAAATATTTTCACAGGATATCGCATCAGAATCTTCAGCGATATATGGAGAACTTGATACGGACTTTTGTTGAAAATAATATGGTAGATGTTTTAAATGTATAAACAAAATTTTATATAAAGAAGAAAAATAAAAAATAAAAGCGTATTAGAATATAGAAAAACAATTTTAATTATGCAACCGGAAAAGTGTTTATGGTTGTGACAAGAACCCATAAAACAATGACGTCACATGCCAAATGTTTACACTAAGGAAAGTACACAAAACTCATGGCGTCATCTTCCGATTTTAGAATATAGATATAGACTCTATCTCTTCTAGAATCTATTTCAATAATAAATTTCTATATTAAACTATTTCAGGCCTTAATTATATTATAGAAATCTTTGTTTGTTTAGCTATGGACTATGCTGATTTGTGAAAAATTACAATAGGCCTATTCGCGTAAGTTAAGTTTCTTAACTACATCTTTTATTCTTTATTGATCATAAGATGCCATAATAGCTGAGATGATAGTGTTATTAATACCATGAGGGTGGTACGGGTTCGAGACACACGAAGTCTATCTTAATTAATTTTTTTTTCATTTTTTTTAATATGTTGATGATAAAGTTGCCTATCGGTACTTGGCGAGACATGGGGCAGGTGAAGAAGAGTTGACCTGATTCTGTCTTTTTAGCATATGAAGGGATAGTGTGGTCAGACCCATGCTCAGCCGAAATAGGTGTTTTTAAAAGACAAAAGCAACATAACTACCATTGAACAGCCGGGCTTTTAAAGAAATCTTTTAAGTCTCTTAATTTTAAGTCTCTTAATCAGCGAGTGCATTTAATATGGTATTGTGTTGACTAATACTGTATATAATTTGATTTTAATTTTTCTAATAGGTATTGTTATTTTAAACAAGTATAAACATAGACAGTAAATATAATAAAACCCATTTTTTTTCAAAATCTAAACAATGTTTCCTTCCAATGTTCTTGATCAATAAAATGTTTCTTTTACATAATTTCCGATGATGACTTTTTTAAAAGCTGAATTACAATTCATTTCATTACTCACTTTCCGTATGAATATACATTTTTTTTCATGCATCTCTACCGTTTCTTCCTATTTCACCCCCGAACGAAATTGAAAAAAAAAACATACTAAAATATAGAAAAGCCAGTATCAGCTACCCCCCCCCCCCTTCCACGCACACACAACCCCCAAACCCTCCTCCGGACAGCTTTAAATGCCGCTCCACGGAGATAAATATCTAAAAGAAAAAACGGGTAGCCTTTTGTAAAGAGAAGAGAACTAAAAGTCACCAGCATTGCCCGTTACACGGGTACCGGTGGCTAGTTGCAGCAGAAATGCGCAACGGGTCTACAGGCTAAAAATAAACCGGGAGTGATCTCCCCTAAACTTTCTCGAATATTCTTATATAACTCGGAGTATAGACATGATTTTAAATTACTTTTAAAAATAGAATAGAATCTCGTAGAAAAAAGAATTGCGCACCAATCGAACGTCAAAACAAAATGTGCATAATATTGCGCAATATTATTAGTACTTTAAAATTTACATTCGTTTATGAGAAATCGGAAATAGCGTAAAGTAGTACTTCCGGTCAACGGAAATTACTCAAAATTTGACAGAAGGCAGAGAATTAGATCTTTTACTTACATGTGAAATTTCATTTATCTATCTGAAATAGTACTCAAGTTATAGGCTTTTGAAAAATTCCAAGTAGAAAAAGTACCACTTCCGGTTATTGGAAATCGCTCAAAAGTTGATCAGGATCTACGATTTTGATAAAATACTTAAATATGAAATTTCATCAACCTAGCTGTAACGGTACTCAAGTTATCGTGTTTACACACACACAGACAGACAGACACACAGACATACGGACAAGATTGCAAAATTATGTTTTTCCGTATCAGTAAGGTGTAAAACGTCGAGATTTGTAAAAATCTCGATTTTTTTTGCTCGATTACAAGACTTTCTCTATACGAGAAAGTAATGAATATTTCTTTTTGTATCTAATAATACTTCCCATCTGATAGGCCTACAGACTAATAATAATAAATCTAATTTCTCTGGACTTAAGCATTCAACTGAATTGCACCGTTATTTACCTATTATAACTGGATTTATGCTTTTGATTGGTGCGTCTTGCGTTTCCATTGGTTTACCAATGTCGATCTGGTTGTTAGACTCTGCCGGGCCGTCTGCTGAATCCTCCAGGATTCCATCTTGGGCTGCTGATGGGCTAACCACCTCCGCGTCCCCAGTCTCCTCATGTACCTCGTCTTGGATGACCAATGTGTTTTCCCCAGTCTCCGCAAGGGTGACTTCTTGGCCGCCGATTGTGTCTATCTCTTTTACCGTTTGACTGGATTGTGGTGACATTTTTATTCTAAGCAATTAAAAACAATACTGTGGTGAAACTAAGCCGAGAGAATATTGTATGATTAGAATGTTACTTAGATGGCAAGAAAATGATACTAAAAGAAATGAATGCTGTGGTGCATGGTACTCACGTTTGTGCTGGTGATTCGACTGCATCGTCCTGATCACTGGAACTAAGTGAGGAGTCAAATCATTGGCAAGGAGGAATGTGCATTTACAAACAAAGACAAGGAGGTTCAGTGGTTGCATGATAAATGGTGGTGTGGGGTTTCAATTGTTGCATGATAAATGGTGGTGTGGAGGTTCAATGGTTGCATTATAAATGGTGGTGTGGAGGTTCAATGGTTGCATGATAAATGGTGGTGTGAAGGTTCAGTAGTTGCATGATAAATGGTGGTGTGGAGGTTCAGTGGTTGCATTATAAATGGTGGTGTGGAGGTTCAATGGTTGCATGATAAATGGTGGTGTGGAGGTTCAGTGGTTGCATTATAAATGGTGGTGTGGAGGTTCAGTGGTTGCATGATAAATGGTGGTGTGAAGTTTCAGTGGTTGCATGATAAATGGTGGTGTGGAGGTTCAGTGGTTGCATGATAAATGGTGGCGTGGGGTTCAGTGGTTGCATTATAAATGGTGGTGTGGAGGTTCAGTGGTTGCTTGATAAATGGTGGTGTTGAGGTTCAGTGGTTGCATTATAAATGGTGGTGTTAGGTTCAGTGGTTGCATGATAAATGGTGGTGTGGAGGTTCAGTGGTTGCATTATAAATGGTGGTGTGGAGGTTCAGTGGTTGCATGTTAAATGGTGGTGTGGAGGTTCAGTGGTTGCATGTTAAATGGTGGTGTGGAGGTTCAGTGGTTGCTTGATAAATGGTGGTGTGGAGGTTCAGTGGTTGCATGTTAAATGGTGGTGTGGAGGTTCAATGGTTACATGTTAAATGGTGGTGTGGAATGTTAATTTGGACATATGATCTAAATGTACCTTTCTTTTCCCATTAAAGATATTATCTAAATGAAATATATGATCTAAATGAAGATGGGGACAAATATGGAGTAAAAAATAACATATGCAACTCACAATATTTCATCCTCAACTTCATCTCGCTCGTCTCCAACCCTGGGCAACAGAATAAAATTAAAATCGTTATGATGATAATATATAGCTACATTATATTATGGTCGTTAGTTAGAAGAGTGTCAATATCAGCCATGTAATGGTCAATATCAGCCATGAGAATGTCAATATCTGCCATGAGAATGTCAATATTAGCCATAACAATATGTCAATATTAGGCAAGAGAGTTTCAATATTAGGTGAAAATTGATACAGTTTTTCAAAATTATCGTCAATGTCAATCTTGATATATTTACCACAGAAAAACTTGGTATTTTTGCCTGAGAAAAACTTGATATATTTACCTGAAAAAACCTTGATATATTTACCTGAGAAAAACTTGATATATTTACCTGAGAAAATCTGGGTATATTTACCCGAGAAAATCTTGATATATTTACCTTGGACTATCTGGGTATATTTACCTAAGAAAATCTTGATATATTTACCTGAGAAAAACTTGATATATTTACCTGAGAAAATCTTGATATATTTATCTGAGAAAATCTTGATATATTTACCTGAGAAAATCTTGATATATTTACCTGAGAAAATCTTGATATATTTACCTGAGAAAATCTTGATATATTTACCTGAGAAAAACTTGATATATTTACCTGAGAAAATCTTGATATATTTACCTGAGAAAAACTTGATATATTTACCTGAGAAAAACGTCCTCCATTGAAGTCCGGGACAGTCCATACGACAGTATTTTCAGTCGGCTCATCTTCTGTTCCAGGACGTTCAATGACTTAGGGAATGATTTGACTCCCTTCTCGTGTAAAACAAAATTCATCTCCGAAATCGTCGAAGACTTAAAAAAAGAAATTGCATTAAAATTTGCCGAAAATTTATAATATAAACTACAAAATTGTGTGTCACCCTACCCTACCCTACCTAACCATACCCTACCCTACCCTACCCTACCCTACCCTACCCTACCCTACCCTACCCTACCCTACCCTACCCTACCCTACCCTACCCTACCCTACCCTACCCTACCCTACCAAACCCTACCCTACCCTACCCTACCCTATCTTACCCTACCCTACCTTCCCCTACCCTACCCTACCCTACCCTACACTACCATATCCTACCCTACCCTACCCTAACCTATCCTACCCTGCTGTGTTGTGTTACTGTGTTGTGTTGCTATGTTGTGTCGAGGTGTTGTGTGGCTGTGTTGTGTCGAGGTGTTGTGTTGCTGTTTTGTGTTGCTGTATTGTGTCGAGGTGTTGTGCTGCTTTGTTGTGTCGAGGTGTTGTGTGGCTGTGTTGTGTCGAGGTGTTGTGTTGCTGTGTTGTGTTGCTATGTTGTGTCGAGGTGTTGTGTGGCTGTGTTGTGTCGAGGTGTTGTGTTGCTGTTTTGTGTTGCTGTGTTGTGTGGCTGTGTTGCTGTGTTGTGTTGCTGTGTTGTGTGGCTGTGTTGTGTTGTGTGGCTGTGTTGTGTGGCTGCGTTGTGTGGCTGTGTTGTGTGGCTGTGTTGTTGTGTTGTGTTGCGGTGTTGTGTTGTGTGGCTGTGTTGTGTGGCTGTGTTGTGTTGCTGTGTTGTGTTGCTGTGTTGTGTTGCTGTGTTGTGTTGTGTGGCTGTCTTGTGTTGCTGTGTTGTGTTGCTGTGTTGTGTTGCTGTGTTGTGTACCTGTGTGGCTGTGTTGTATTGCTGTGTTGTGTGGCTGTGTTGTGTGGCTGCGTTGTGTGGCTGTGTTGTGTTGCTGTGTTGTGTGGCTGTATTGTGTGGCTGTGTGGCTGTGTTGTGTTGCTGTGTTGTGCTGCTGTGTTGTGTGGCTGTGTTGTGTTGCTGTGTTGTGTGGCTGTGTTGCTGTGTTGTGTTGCTGTGTTGTGTTGCTGTGTTGTGTTGTGTGGCTGTGTTGTGTGGCTGTGTTGTGTGGCTGTGTTGTGTGGCTGTCTTGTGTTGCTGTGTTGTGTTGCTGTGTTGTGTGGCTATGTTGTGTTGTGTTGCTGTGTTGTGTTGCTGTGTTGTGTACCTGTGTGGCTGTGTTGTATTGCTGTGTTGTGTGGCTGTGTTGTGTGGCTGTGTTGTGTGGCTGCGTTGTGTGGCTGTGTTGTGTTGCTGTGTTGTGTGGCTGTATTGTGTGGCTGTGTGGCTGTGTTGTGTTGCTGTGTTGTGCTGCTGTGTTGTGTGGCTGTGTTGTGTTGCTGTGTTGTGTGGCTGTGTTGCTGTGTTGTGTTGCTGTGTTGTGTTACTGTGTTGTGTTGCTGTGTTGTGTTGTGTGGCTGTGTTATGTGGCTGTGTTGTGTGGCTGTGTTGTGTGGCTGTGTTGTGTGGCTGTCTTGTGTTGCTGTGTTGTGTTGCTGTGTTGTGTTGTGTGGCTGTCTTGTGTTTCTGTGTTGTGTTGCTGTGTTGTGTTGCTGTGTTGTGTGCCTGTGTGGCTGTGTTTTTATGCTGTGTTGTGTGGCTGTGTTGTGTGGCTGTGTTGTGAGGCTGTGTTGTGTTGCTGTGTTGTGTGGCTGTATTGTGTGGCTGTGTGGCTGTGTTCTGTTGCTGTGTTTTGTTGCTGTGTTGTGTTGCTGTGGTGTGTGGCTAAGTTGTGTTGTGTGGCTGTGTTGTGTGGCTGTGTTGTGTTGTGTGGCTGTGTTGTGTGTCTGTGTTGTGTTGTGTTGCTGTGTTGTGTGGCTATGTTGTGTTGTGTTGCTGTGTTTTGTTGCGGTGTTGTGTTGTGTGGCTGTGTTGTGTGGCTGTGTTGTGTGGCTGTGTTGTGTGGCTGTGTTGTGTGGCTGTGTTGTGTTGCTGTGTTGTGTTGCTGTGTTGTGTTGCTGTGTTGTGTTGTTGTGCTGGGTTGCTGTGTTGTGTTGCTGTGTTGTGTGGCTGTGTTGTGTTGTGTGGCTGTGTTGTGTTGTGTGGCTGTGTTGTGTTGATGTTTTGTGTTGTGTGGCTGTGTTGTGTTGATGTGTTGATGTGTTGTGTTGCTGTGTTGTGTGGCTGTGTGGCTGTGATGTGTTGTTGTGTTGTGTGGCTGTCTTGTGTTGCTGTGTTGTGTTGCTGTGTTGTGTGCCTGTGTGGCTGTGTTGTGTGGCTGTGTTGTGTGGCTGTGTTGTGTTGTGTGGCTGTGTTGTGTTTTGTTTTGTGTTGTGTGGCTGTGTTGTGTGGCTGTGTGGCTGTGTTGTGTTATGTTGCTGTTTTGTTTTGCTGTGTTGCTGTGTTGTGTGGCTGTGTTGTGTTGCTATGTTGTGTTGCTATGTTGTGTGGCTGTTTTGTGGCTGTGTTGTGTTGCTGTGTTGTGTTGCTGTGTTGTGTGGCTATGTTGTGTTGCTGTGTTGTGTTGCTGTGTTGTGTGGCTGTGTTGTGTGGCTGTGTTGTGTCCCATCATGTTGATGTACCAGAAATTTAGCTTTGGTAAAAGTTGAGATGATGTGTTGCCTGACGATCTCCTCTACACAATTCTGCGCCTTGACGAGAGTCAACTTATAGCCGACACCTGGCGACAAGTCGTGGGACTAGTGAACGGCGATGACAGCGAACATGGCACACACAGACAACACGTAACATTTCTAGACGTCGTTGTCTATGTTCATTATTTATTCATATCATATTTTTTACTTTTGGAAAATACTAGCTCTTAAATTGGATAACATATAACTAGCTCTTTTATTGGGTACGGCTAGCTTACAACTAGCTCTTTTATTGGGTAAGCTAGCTTACAACTAGCTCTTTTTATGGGTAAGGCTAGCTTACAACTAGCTCTTTTATTGGGTAAGGCTAGCTTACAACTAGCTCTTTAATTGGGTAAGCTAGCTTACAACTAGCTCTTTAATTCGGTAAGTCTAGCTTACAACTTAATTGGGTAAGGCTAGCTTACAACTAGCTCTTAGGGGTGGTACTATAAGTGAACTAAGAAACAACGATAGCCGTTTCAATCGATGTATCAGTTTTACAATTTAATTGTTCCATTGAATAGTATGTATGACTTATGAAACAATATTGTAGACTTAAAACAGACTTACTATACTTGTAGAAGAATATTATAGACTTACCATACACTTAAAACAGACTTACTGTACTTGTAGAAGAATATTCTAGACTTACCATACACTTTTTTTAAAAACGTTGGAGATCCATAGCACTGGACAACACCCCTGGCCATAATGGCTATTCTGTCACTCAAGTTCTCTGCCTCGTCCATAAAGTGGGTCGTCATGACGATTGTGCGGCCTGACTTCCATTTGGTTAAAAACTTCCAGAGGTCTCTCCTGGCACCTGGGTCGAGGCCAGTTGATGGTTCGTCAAGGAATATTGTCTGTTGGGTTACAGGTTAGTTTTGTTTTGTTAAATACACACCCTTATATAAAACAATCAATCTATATATAACCAGAATAACAGTAGTATTATGAACATCTAAATTACCTTGGTTAACTATCTAAACGAGCTTGGCTAACTATGTAAACTACCTTGGTTGACTATCTAAACTACCATTGTTAACTATCTAGACTTGTTAAATATCTAAACTACCTTGGCTAGCTATCTAAACTACCTTTGGTTAACTATGTAAACTACCTTGGTTGACTATCTAAACTACCATTGTTAACTATCTAAACTAGCTTGGTTGACTATCTAAACAACCTTGGTCGACTATCTAAAGTACCATTGTTAATTATCTAAACTACCTTGGTTGACTATCTAAACTACCATTGTTAACTGTCTAAACTACCTTGGTGTCACCAGCGAAGGCGCTAGCTACGGACAGCTTACGTCTTTGTCCACCAGACAAATTGATCGGGTCGATATCGATCTTATCGGCAACCCCCAACTCAGTCAGGACGGTCAGAACATCTCCTCGCGTCGTGTAGTTGTTGCGCATCTGGATGAGGAAGTAGCGGTCAATCCTACTTGCATATCTTCTATATATATAATTTTCTTCTTGGAGGCGCTAGAAAACAAGCTGTAAGCGCGCTCCCTACCACCCCACCCCTACAGGGTCTGGTGAGCTGTGGTTCACGCTAAATGTTTACAATCGTAGAGCCGGGTTTAGTGACGGTTATTAGGGGCAAATAATTTTGTTTGAAACGATTTCAAACTTAGGGGAGGTAACTAAGAGGAGGCTGCTTTCACAGGGGAGGGGGGATGTAGGGTAGGGGTTGGGGGAAAGGAGGGCGGGGGTGGTATCGTTCTTAACGACCTACTGATAGTGTTTTAAAGCAAATATTTTCAATGGCAGCATTGGTACTGTCGAATTCACAAATTATGAATTACTGAAAAGTAGAAAATAAAACAACTAAATAGCGGCGTATGATATGCCGCGGGTCGGCTCGTATTTTTTATTTTGTCTTTGTCTTTCAACATCGCGACAAAGAAAGTTTACGAACTTCCCAAAATAACAAAGTATTGTGTACAACCTACAAATAAATCGTGTCCACCTCTACATAAACTTCAGACCAGTGGAAGTCAGAGTTAAAAACAAGCTTAAATATTACGGTGGGGGGGGGGGGGGAGGGGGGGGGGGAGAAGCTGAAGGTATCTATGACCTACCCGAGAAAAGAACTGCAGCTGCTCATAGGCAGTGAGCCGGGGGAAGAACATGTCGTACTGCGGACAGAAGCCCAGCGTCTTCCTGATGGAGGTCATGTTCGTACGGACGTCCGCTCCACTGATCTTGATCACACCATGGGTGATGGGGGTCAGACCTAACAAATAACACCATGGGTGATGGGGGTCAGACCTAACAAATAACAACATGGGTGTGGGGGTCAGACCTAACAAATAACACCATGGGTGATGGGGTCTGACCTAACAGATAACACCCTTAGGTGACGGGGTCTGACCTAACAAATAACACCATGGGTAATGGGGGTCAGACCTAACAAATAACACCCTTAGGTGACGGGGTCAGACCTAACAAATAACACCATGGGTGATGGGGGTCATACCTAACAAGTAACACCAGTTGTTTAACATTACCTAGTATCATTGAAATGGTGGTGGTTTTACCGGCACCATTATGGCCAAGTAGCATCGTGATTTCATTGGGGTAGATGTCTAAAGTTACGCCGGACACTACCGTTTCACTGCCGTACACCTACGTGTGTGAATAGTCACATAACAGATTATACACAACAGAAGCTAAACAGTTTTTAGAGTATGGAACAAGTAAATAAATATATAATTTTAGCTTGTAAAATAAATATGTACATAATTTTTTGCATAAGGTTTTACATTTTAATAATCTTTACACAATTACATCAAAGAAAAATTTACATTATTCCATCCTGAAATATTTACATAATTACATCAATAAATATTTATATAATTATCTCAATAAATCCTTACATAATTACATCGATAAATATTTACACAATTATATCAATAAATCCTTACCTAATTACATCAAGAAATATTTACATAATTTTATTAAGAAATATTTACATAATTACATTCAAAGATATAGGCCTATACACCTAATTTCACCATTGAATATGAAAAAATGAAAATTTTATCTAAAACAAATGTGGTTTAGTCACTAATTTATTAGCTGCTTAGGTCACTGGTTTAGTCAGTGATTTAGTCAATGATTTAGTCACTGATTTAGTCACTGATTTAGGCACTGATTTAGTCACTGATTTAGTCACTGATTTAGTCACTGATTTAGTGACTGGTTTAGTCAATGATTTAGTCACTGATTTAGTCACTGATTTAGGCACTGATTTAGTCACTGATTTAGTCACTGATTTAGTCACTGATTTAGTCACTGATTTAGTGACTGGTTTAGTCACTGATTTAGTCATTGATTTAATCTCTACATTTGGCTATAATAAAATGCAATTTTTTAAAAATTACAAGAAAGACATGATGATTGTATAGAAACTATTCAAGTAGTTACAAGAAAGACAAATAAAGACTTCACAGACATGAACCAATACCTTCACTAAATCCTTGATACCACAGACAAGAACCAATACCTTCACTAAATCCTTGATTTCAATGCCGGGACGGACGCTAACATTGGAAGTCTCAAAAAATAATGCATTTGTTTTTGTGAATTTGTAGTTTGTACTTTGTTGTGAAGCCGGAAGTTTTTTCTGCAACACATAAAATCTTTAAATGTATTTTAAACTTTAAAATATTTCCATCTTTAAAAATGTGGCTGTAATGAACCAAGCATAATTGATTATGTAACTTTACTAATTACTCATAGCCTTATCATACAGTGCAACATTAAGATTTATGATTTTAAACCTACATTATTTCAATATTTAACAACGATATTATGTGAAAAAAATGACAAATTTGAATGTATAGAGTACTTTGAAAATTCACCTTTAGAAAACGAATCATTGGACTCTCACCACGGCCTCTACATTCCACCACCCACACGACAGCACAGTTAAGGACACTGTTTAGTGTCATGTAGAGAACACCTTCGATAAATCTTTTGTCTTCGTTGCTTGTGTCGCTTTTAGAAAGATCTAAAAAACAAAATTATGGCAGTGCTAAAATTATGGCAGTGTTAAAATTATGGCAGTGTTAAAATTATGGCAGTGTTAAAATTATGGCAGTGTTAAAATTATGGCAGTTTTAAAATTATGGCAGTGTTAAAATTATGGCAGTGCTAAAATTATGGCAGTGTTAAAATTATGGCAGTGTTAAAATTATGGCAGTGTTAAAATTATGGCAGTGTTAAAATTATGGCAGTTCTAAAATTATGGCAGTGTTAAAATTATGACAGTGTTAAAATTATGGCAGTGCTAAAATTAAGGTAGTGTTAAAATTATGGCAGTGTTAAAATTATGGCAGTGTTAAAATTATGGCAGTGTTAAAATTATGGCAGTGTTAAAATTATGGCAGTGTTAAAATTATGGTACTGTTAAAATTATGGTACTGTTAAAATTATGGCAGTGTTAAAATTATGACAGTGTTAAAATTATGGTACTGTTAAATTGTAGTGTTAAAAATCAAAGAGAGCGATTGAATTGTAAAGAGTAGAGATGTTAAGATGTGTTTAACTCCACAAGAGGTGTATTCACAACTAGTTGCACAAAGACGCTTCAAAACAAACAAACAAACAAACAAACAAACAAACAAACAAACAAACAAACAAATAAACAGAACAATTTCCCGTCCTTAGTCGTCAATTACCCCGACCCCCTCGTCCACTGACTCTCCTGGGTAGGGGTCTACGACAAATTCCCGAATGGGACAAATGCCCGAAAGTCCCTTGCCCGAAAAATGTTAACATTATATATTACCAAATAGTCATTTATAATCAATTTAAATTAGAAATTTTGATAAAATAAACAAAAATAAAGGGCAAGTGTCCATTCGGGCATTTGTCGCCTTCGGGCAAGTGTCCATTCGGGAAATCGGCCGTCAGGCAAACGGCATTCGGGCAAGTGTCCATTCGGGAAATCGGCCTTCGGGCAAACGGCATTCGGGCAAGTTTCTTTCGGGAAATCGGCCTTCGGGCAAACGGCATTCGGGCAAGTGTCCATTCGGGAAATCGGCCTTCGGGCAAACGGCATTCGGGCAAGTTTCTTTCGGGAAATCGGCCTTCGGGCAAACGGCATTCGGGCAAGTTTCTTTCGGGAAATCGGCCTTCGGGCAAACGGCATTCGGGCAAGTTTCTTTCGGGAAATCGGCCTTCGGGCAAACGGCATTCGGGCAAGTGTCCATTCGGGAAATCGGCCTTCGGGCAAACGGCATTCGGGCAAGTGTCCATTCGGGAAATCGGCCTTCGGGCAAACGGCATTCGGGCAAGTTTCTTTCGGGAAAACGTCCGACTCCCCTTAGGTATTTACCCTGGTAGTCGATGGCGGAGTGGTTGGCCTAAACTGGTTGTCGATGGCGGAGTGGTTGGCCTAAAGCTTTCATACATTACCGGAGTGGTTGGCCTAAAGCTTTCATACATTACCGGAGTGGTTGGCCTAAAGCTTTCATACATTACCGGAGTGGTTGGCCTAAAGCTTTCATACGTTACCGGAGTGGTTGGCCTAAAGCTTTCATACATTACCGGAGTGGTTGGCCT